>NW_010326619.1:51239-89364 GCF_000700745.2 Antrostomus carolinensis | reverse complement strand
AAGTATTCCGTAGGGTCAGCAGGGAAAGTGTAATGACCTTGAAAGAGCCAAGGCAATAGAACTCATCTCAGCCTGAGCAAAATTACCTGAAACTAACTGATCCAGAGAACCCAGGCTCTGAGAATTAACCTGTTTATCATTCTAATTCTGGGTGAAGTGAAAAGAATCCCCGTCTTTCTCACAACATCTTAGAAAAAATAATTACTTCAAGGACACTGAATTCAAGAATAAGCTTTGTAAATCATTCATTTCTTTTATGTTCTTTCTAAAAATAAAAACTAAATTAAAGAAAATACTAAAAAAAAATTAAATTGTGATACTCCAAAGTAAAATTTTACATTTTAAGAAGTAGAATCTAACTCTTAAACACCACATGTCTTTTTTTTAAATTTATTTCAGGAAGATATTAAGAAAGGTATAAGTAAAAACAGATTTAGAAAATGATGGTCCGTGGTTGACTTTCTTGATTGGTTACTGGAGAGATTCACTGAGGTGTTGATTTGTTTGGAAGAACTCCCCAGTAGGGCAGTGTGTGCTCAGATGATATGATTGCAGGTGTCCAGTTGAAATTTCCTCACTGGTTATGACTAGACTGTGTCTGCTGTGCAACTTGGGTATTATGGGAAAAGATAAATTATGAAGGAGTGATCTTAAGGATCACTTAAACTGCATGTCTGAGAGTCAGGTGTCTTTTTATATATATCTTTTCAGCAAAAATGTGGTTATTGGGACTGTGTCAGTTCTTTAGACTGTTTTACACGCATGATAATTAAAAATTACAACCTGCCAGCTGTTCTTCCTCTTGGCAGTAAATACAGATTATTAACTTATATTCACTGTACCAACCCAGCAGTGGCTGCCATACTAAAAATACTTTTTGTGACAAATAAATTGGTATGACTTGTTCAAGAGCTAGTGGTTTCCTAGAAATTCTCTTCTTGTTGTGACCCATTGAAAGAAATGTAATAAATTATTTGAGGTGTTGGACAGCCTGTAAAACTGTGTGCAAGGTTCCTCTGCAACAGGTACTGAATTTCTTGAACCCATTTTTGGTTGACATTTTCTTAACTGCGGTTGTGTTGCGCCATCTGGAGAGTATGCGCTTTGCTTCTCTGTGTACACTTGGAACTAGTACACAAGACTTTGGCCCTTACTATTTTTTAATGTCAAAAATACTTTAGCATATGTGAATGTATCATCTCATTTTGATTGTGTCATATCAAACGTTACTTCCTGACCCTGTGCTATTATTAATAAATTCTGCTCAGTTGCTCCTGTTTATACTATCTCAGCTTTGCATGATTTACAACAGGTGTCAGGCCTCTCTTGTATCTGCTGAACTACTTTTACAGCAGAATTATATTTCTATAATTCCATAATTATTCTAATATAAGTTTCATTAACATTTTCCTGGTGCTAAAATCCTACATAGATCTTAGTTAATTTCCTGAATCATGGAGAGATCTTTTAAGATTCATAAGAGTAAACTTGATTGAAAACTTGTTTGCTGTTTATTTCTTTCCAACGTTTATTTACTGAAAAAGTGTTTGCATGTGACAACTGTAAAGTTAAAACATTACATCAGCAAGTAGCAGGTATTGTCTCTGGGATTTAGTCTGCATCAGATCTGTACATGTAATCTTAAATGTTAAGGTCTATGAGAGGGCTTTGGTTTGAAGTCATAGTAATATTTTGATATGACAAATTCAAAAGCTGGATGAAAGCACAGACAGGGTTGACCATCAGTTCCCATGTAGAACAGCAGTACAACACAAGTTTTGAGCAATCCAGTTTCCATATCTCTGGTGGGAGAAGACAGGACCTAAAGTTTTGTTTAGAGGTTCTGGCCTAAAGTTGAAACTACTATAAATATTTGATTTCAGCTGACCTTTAGATGCAGTTATACATACCCCAATGGGATGCTTTGCATCTCTCAGCTGACATAAAATACAAATGCCACATCCAGTACTCCAGAGCTGTACTTGGATTTCCAGATGAGTAACTATACAGTGAATGGAAATATAATCTATAAATTCAGTCAGTTAATTTATTCCTTGTGACAACTTTATTTAACTTATATGTATAGTGTCAAATGAGATATTAGAAAGCCTCATGCTTTTACAAATGTCTGAAATAAAACTTCCCTTAAGGGATTTCACTAGAACTTGCTATAATTAGAGAAAATGAGTGTATTCTATTTCCCAAAGGAAAATAGATGCATACAGCACAACTTGGACCAGACAACCATTCTGAAATTCATCTCAATGAATGCTTTCAGATTAGGTTCAAATATTTTTAGGTGTAGTGTTCTTGAAGGAACGCTTTGAGCAAACTTGGGAATAAATCTTTACACATAAGGACTCTCTGAGAGTGCAAGTCAGCTCCTTTCTGATCCACAGACTCACTGTTTGTCTTTGATGGGTAAATTTAATCTGGCAGTCTCACTGTTACCATCTATGCAGTGAGATTCTTGCTTTGAAGGTGTTCCTGTGGGTTGGCATTCAGAGTTTGAGATCTTTAGCTGGAAGGCAGGATAACATAAAATGATTACACTGTTGCAGTGATCTAGAACTTCAGGATGGGTTCAAAGATGCATAAGACTTTTATTTCATAAAAAGTTTTAACTAAGGCACTTTTCTGCCAGTGTAATTTTTAACAAAGGAAAGGTTTTTCTAAGTTCTATAAAGCAGAATTCATCTTATTATCTCTGTTAGCAGGGTTGCTCTCATTATTTGGTATACAAAATAAGTTATTAAGTTGGTGTATAAGGCATTTATTTTTACATATTTCACTCAACCTCCATTGTATTAATAATGATACATTATAATGACAGATTAAGCTCATCAGGTGGTTTCTTGGGTTGTTTTTTTTTTTTAAAGTGGATATAGTTGCAGAGGAGAAGATAGTTTATATGTACAGATGCTCTCAGTGCACAGTAAAATATTTTGATTAGAAGAACTATATATGCATGTACATTTTTTTTTACATTTATGGATATTTTCTGTTCCCTTAACATCATCTTCTTGACTTTCATATACCTGTAGTTTTTTACAATGCTAAGAAGTGAAATTATCTGTTTATCCTCAGTTAGTTCTCAGCAGAACTTCTTCGCTAGTAGTTTCAGTTTAATATGAGGAATTATATTGACTTGTTTTTCTTTGTAGTGTAAAACCTTGTCTGGGATTTGTGACCACATCATTTCGCTCTCATCTGATTCTCTGGTGTCACAGTCAGCACATCTTGAGGTAGTTCATCTCACCAGCATTATGCCCAGTGAGGGGTTGGTAAGTAGCAAAGCAGTTTAAAGTTTGACTGTTAGAATACAGAATACAAACCTCAGTTCTTTAGGGTGATTTCTTTTTTTAGTTTATCAAGAAATCAAAATGTATTTTCATGCAGTGTTCTACTTTTTTGATAAACTCGAGGAGATTTATGAAAGGGGTTTAATTACTATTTATCTAAATAAAGAGATTGTAATTATTTTTTAAATTGAAACCTCTTTTACCTAGGGCTTCACGTACAACTGCTGACTATATAAGCAGCTAACAAAAAGTTATAGTCCTTTCATAGCCATAGTGCAGTCTTTGGAATGTATCAAATACACACATACATATATAAAAAGAATTAACTAAATATCATTAATTAATGTGCTTTGAAAATGATTAGTGGAAGGTATGTTTCTTGGGTTTGCATAAAAATAGTTATATACCTCCCTAATGATTTAGTTCAAATAAAACTTTCAGAAGTGTCATCCCAGAAACAAAATAAATCCCTGATATTCAAAAAAGGATCATGAGCAGACTAGTGAAGTGTCTTCTGAACATCCCAGCTGCTCTACATTATTAATGGACCACACCATTAAAACTATGATAGTTTACTAATTATTTGGCTACCACTTTTAAGTATTAATGTGGGATTACTTTTCTTGGGCAAGGGATTTTTGTGATGTTTCAGGGGTCAGTGGGTAAGATTTCTGTCTCCCTTCCACATGCTTTACAACCAGTCTGATATTGGCAGGCTATAGGAGGACAGGGAGTGTGCTTGGCAACCTAAGATCCTACTAAAAGCAAGAGTGTAAGGTAGCACTGCAGGCTCTGAGATGTTCTTGCACATTCTCCTCAAGAGACCTGCTGCTTTTCCCAGTACAATCTTTTATACTGTCTTCAGCTGCTTTCTCTGTTCAGTTGTTGGGTTTTTTTAACTTTTTTTTTCCCCTACAAGAGGAGGAATCCCAGAGTGTTGTTCCTGGGCTTGGAGGAATCAGTTGGAGGAGAAAAATAAGAGGAAGTGGGTAGATAATTTGGTAGCCATGAGGCTCACCTGCAGAAAATTACAGAATTGACAAATTAGAATAGATATGGATGTCAGTACACACATCGTGGTACATTTCTCACTCTTTGTTCTGATATTGAATAGTGATGAACATTGTATGCAAATCTTGTCAAAGTTACAACAGCATAATTATTTTGAGATATGCATATTAATTTGAGAATGATGTCTTTTAATAACAAGAGGGGGGTTTGTATGACTAAATAAGTTTACTTTATTAAACTGATTTAGTTAACAAAGAACCTTACACCAGCATAAAACGCATTCCAGTTTAATTCTGTGGCATCACAGATGCTCAGCCCAGTATGTCATCCTGAAGGCAGATACAGTTTGCTTGCTGTGCCGCTGCATCCCAGTGGTCAAATGTGTTCCCTTTGTGGCCCAGTTTTCCCTCGTGTTCCAATTTCCAGGTTGGTGCAGAAGTATCCAGGAAATACCTGGTCAGTAACATTTACAGCTTGGGTAGTGTATATCCTGTAAATCTGTCAGTGCTTTCGACTTGCATGAAGGTTACTGCATCCCATGTGCTAGCAGTCCAGATCTCTGTGTAGCTTTCCTTTCTATTCTGAAATGTAATTAATGTGTTTCTGCTGGTCTGCTTGGAGGAAAGTTCACTATCAGCACCAGAGAGAACATGAACACAGATAGGATGGGTTTTTCTCAGAGGTGATGGAGCATGTCAGGTGTTTCCCATTCAGTGACCGCTCTATACCTGGGACAGGAGGGTAGACTGCTGGAGGACAGAAGGTGTCAGTCTGATTTAAGGCATGAGTGACCAAGATGTGTTGGCAGTATTATTGTGGCCTGTCGTGTGGTCCACTCCTTCCTCCAGACCACCCTCTTTTCTAACAGAACACCAAGCAGACAGGGCCTGTGCTGTAGCAATGCTGTAGACTGGACTCTATCACAACGTGGAAGAACCATGGTGTAGGTCTCCATCCGCAGTGTACCCCTAAGTTTATAGCCAACAAGACTGCAGGAACTGGGCACTGCTGACAGAGGATGTGAGACAAATACTGCAATCAAAACAGCCTGTCAATTTTTTGTTGGGTTTTTGTTTGGTTTTGGGGTTTTTTAGATGAAGTGACATCACAGTCAATGACTGAGTTTTCTGTGCCTAATTGTGAAGGCACTGTAACATGTTAGGTTGGAAAGTTCCAATTTTGCTGACTGTTCTGTTTAGAAAAAAGTATGAAAAAAAAAAAGGACTATAAATGGGAATAAAAGAAAAATCATGTGAAAGGGAAAAGAAAACATTAATCAGAATCAAATATAGAACAGAGTAATGAATTACAAATGGCTTTCTCATGATTGTATAGCAGTTTTTTTCCACAGGAACTCTGCTCCATTCAAGAGAAAAATGAGTGCTATTCACTGAATGGAAAGTATTCAGAGTTCCATTTTTATCCTTATCATTCAGTGTAGGGGTTGAGGTCTTATTTACCACGCTTCAGCTAAGCTCTGCATTCCCTTGAGTTAATAATTTCATCGTGAAATTTTATTTTTTTATATGGCCTTACTGAGTGCTTCACAGATGCAGATTAATTCATCCTCACAACACACTTGTGAAAATGATATTGTAATTTTGGTTTTATAGATATGAATCTAACAGGCAGAGCAATTTGTGTCAATATCACCAAAAATCAATTTTATTTTAGGGGATGTTTGCCATACAATTTTTCAAAACACTTCTTACTTTTACAGCATAAGTTTGAAAACACCTAATTTCTTAAAAAAAAATGAACCAGGAATGCTATAGACACTGCATAAGCTTATACATAAATGGAATCCATTTCCAGTTCCAAGTCCACACAGTTACTACATGGAGTCAAGACTCATGTGGGGCAGTGTCTGTTTAATTGTTTAAATAAATTTTGTCTCATAAAGCATTTTCACAAAGGGACTGTGTGTCATTTGAATGTGTACTTTCACTTCTAGCGCTTTCTAATTTTCTGTCCATGCTTTTATGAGCTTAATAGTTGTCTTTTTCTTTGTTGTTTTTTTTTTTTCCTCTCTAAAGTATCTTCTTTTTCAGTCTGCCTTATTAAAAAATAGTCTTATCTCATGCATTCCCCAGAATACCCTCTCAGCTGGTAGTTTCATGGCAGTTTGCTGGACAAAAGAATTTGCATTGGGAAGCACGCATTTGAGGTTCTGTTCCAAGTTCTGATGATCCTGTTTGCATCCTGATCTCTGCAGGCATTTGCTGGCCTCCAGAAATATATTGGTTTTCTTCCTCTCCCTTCCCATTCCTTCCCAAGCTGTACCAGTTACACATACCAGTCAAATCGCTTCCTCCTTTTCCCTATTTAGCCACTGAGTTTTCAGTGGCAAATACTGAAACACCCTCTATATATTTTCCATTTCATTTTAAAGTTTAAAATTTAAAAATTGCAAAACACTTTTTCTCTTGAATTTTAGTACTGGGCACGGTAATAACATTTATATCTGAAGAGCACTGCGTGATCAGCCTGAATAAGATGTCTAGAAGGCAAAACTTTGTTTCAAACTACCAATGTGACAAATTTGAAATAAACTCCTGTACTAAAGAAATATTAGACTGTGAGAAACACTGTGAGCTCTGACAGAAAGAGAACATACATACATAAATTTTTATGAAATAGCATAGAATAAAAATAACTTCACCTTCATGATTTTAAAAAAAATCCCTTTCCTGGCTGTAAGTTTTTTCAATTCTTTGAGTTGTTTATATTGTCAGTTGTGGCATCACAAAGGAAATTGGTTCATTTTTATACTTACAAATACTTTTTAAAAATTACTTTTCCTTCTGCCTAGACAAAGATAGGTTTCCATTCCATTGCATTGTTTATCCACAGATTAACCTGGGAATAGTGACTGACACTTAAAAATACTCTGTTGTCATTATGTCCTGGTTAACTAACCAGGTGACTGAGCAAGAAATTTTTCAAGGAAATTCCACATTTACATTCTGTGACAGAAAATTTTTCAGAATGTATTTCCATTTTTTTTAGGCTTATTATCCACAAAATGATGAGAAATCAAAACAGATCCAGCTAAAGCAGGTTACTCAGGGCCTCATCCAGTCCAGTTTTTATCAACTCCAAGTCAGAGATTCCATAGCCTTGCCAACCTGTTCCAGTGTTTTAACATCCTCATGGTAAAATTGGGGGGGGGAAGAAAAATAAATTATTCTTTTTTCAGTTGAGCCCCAACTTGTGCCCCTTGCTTTTCATCCTCCCACTGTGTACTTTCAAGAAGAGTTTGGCTCTGTCTTCTCTTATTGCTGGGGGTTCCAAACTACTGTTTTGATAGCACAAAGTGATGCAGAATTACTGAAAGAATCATGACTCAACAGTACAATGTACCATTTAGATTAATTACATTTCAAAATCTGATGGATAACTGTATCATGTGGAGAGATGTGAAGCTATGACCTTAATCCTGAGAGAGAAGAATGCAAGCAATTGAGTCCCTCCAACATAGGGCTCTGTGTGTGTATACTGTTAGGTAGATACCTGCTTAGGTTGTCTCTCTATAACCTGTCAGCTGCCTTATTGAAGCAGAATTCTTGCTGGGCTAGTTACAAAGCTCCTGTTACTTCACCAAGCTCATTTTTCTCCATAAACTGGCAATATCAGCACTGGCTCATGGCTTTTCTGAGTTAGGCTATGGTTTAATCTTTCTTGAATCAGTAACTCTCTGAGGATGGGGTGTTTAAGTTTAAAGCCTATTCCTGTTCACGGCTTCAGTTTTGATACTTCTTTTATGTCACTAGTAATAAAAAGAGGTCATGTTAAACATTTCAAATACTGAATAGGCACAGGTTTTTATGCTGGTGCTAAGTACTGAATTCTGTCAAAAAAACTTTGTTTGGAATTAAAAAAAGCATTAAATGAGAAAACTATGCTGTTTATAATGGATCTTGATACATATTTGTTTAACTTAGATTTGCAAATGTTAATTGACCATGGTTGCTTCCAGTCTGTTCAAATGTTATGGTCCTTAAACTGGAATAAATATACTATTTTAATATCATGCAAACATCATTTATTAGCTTCCTACAAATATTAATTACTTTTCTTGCTCTTTTTTCAGGGAATGTATATCAAATCAACATATGATGGACTACATGTAATCACAGGAACAACTGAAAACGTAAGATTCTTTATTCTAAAAGACTTTCATCAGGCACACAAGTGTATTCTGTATATCTGCAGTGCATTTTGTTATATGAATACTTGCTTTAAATCAAGCCACTTTTTATTAATACTTTTTTCTTTATGTTTTCTGTGCATATATCACAGAAAAATGAAAAAAGGTAACTTTAGATATTATGTTCGATATCAGATAGGTTACAGAATAATCTTCAATAAACCAGAAATTTTTCAAAGCTAGCAGTAATTACTGAGAGGACTATCACTAAGAAGGGAGAAATTGTGGAAAGAAGAAAACATTTTGGTACATGAAGAGAAGAGGATGGACGATTTGACAATGTTAAAATACCAAGTTAGTTAACAGTCCAAATGACTACTGTGTGAGGATGTATAGACAGTTATTTTATGAAAATAACCATTCCTGAAAGAATTGTATTATGAGTTAAGCACAATTGTATTTTCATATTTTCCATCATCTGTAGTAAAAATACAGAAGAGACCAAGAAAAATGTATTAATTATCATTTTCATTGTAGTCCCAGAAGTGTAAACCAAATTTGAGCCAAAAGCACAGAGAATGCTGCAGCACATAAATCAGTGTGACTGATCAGAGAAAAACTAAACACTGTGACAAGAATAATGAAGTAGCTTCTAAATATCCTTCTTGATACTTAACTTGCAATTCATAGTTATAAATTTGAAAAAAATAAATGACTTCAACTGCTGCAATCTGATGACTATGACAGAATTCTTCATAGGACCCATCCCTTCTGTTTTTCACATCGTGTTTTAGTCACACTGTTTTCATTCAGTCTTGGAGCTGTTTAACAGCATGTAAGCTGGGTAAATGACAGGTTTAGATTTTATAATGCTAATATTGAAATCATGTAATGCTGACACCCAAGGAACATAAAATTAGCAGTGTGCAGCTAGCCAGAGATGTAAGTGCTTGCTGGCATACATCAATGGTATGCTGGCCCATATGGGTGAGCTTCAGATGTGCTTCTTTGTTCTACTTGATTTTTATCTGTTGAGATAGTGTTGCATCACACAGGATCTGGACAGTGCAAACCCCTGGAAAGCCTGCTGATTTGTGTGTCACAATCTGTGAAGACAGGTCTAATGCAAATTAAACTTAAAATTTGTTTGCTTGTTTATACTGATACCATTGGCAGCATTCAGATGTCTTAAAATAACTCTATGTGTATCTTGGGTCCTGCAACTTACGAATGATCCATCTTGATTGTGTTGCAACAGATTTTGTTCATAGGCTGAATTGCTTATGCTATAATTAATGCATTGTTTTACTGTAATTTTGATTCATTTTAGAAATATAATGCACTTTGTAGGGACAATATTTATATATTTATAATTGAAATTCACTGAAGGAGTTACTAAATTGCCAGCCACTAAATTTTATTTTGAATAAACTGTAGATGTCAAAATTTTTTGCTAAGACACCACCATAAGAAGTTGCTTTTTTGTTTTTGCTAAAAGTGTAATCATATGTACAGATAAACCAGCTTCAAAGACCTTTAATTTCTGGCATTTCAGCAAATTTATTTTTCAGTCCTTTTGAAGGGATAATTGACCTCAGAGCCAGTGTTTAATTTTAAAAGATAATAATTAGCTCAGCCTCATCAAAGTCAAGAAAGGAGCTAAAAAGAGAAAGAACTGGGCCTTTGATTTTCCAACGTCAACTGAAGTTTAACATTGTGAATGGTGGTGTTTACTTCAGGTTCCTCCCTACCTTTCATTCACTGTTTAAAGCAATTAAGTTTGTATTCACATTTAATTCTAGAAACATCTTTTTGTTACACATTTAGTCCTGCAAAAGGGTAGTCTACCAAAATTCTTCAAGTTTCCACTTGAAGGAGAAAGGAGACACTGGAGCTGGGTAGTTCTTCTCACCATCCTATAAAGTACGTAGGTAAAATCCTATTTACTTTAGTGCAGAAGGACTCAGATGGCAGGAGTTGATATCTGGCTGTAATGACCAGGTAGTTTAGCTCCAGGGTTGGATTCCCCACTACAGGAGACACAGGAGCCCTTACGAAAGAACGACAGAGATCAAGCAGGTGAGGAGTTGGAAGGTAGCTTGTGTTGGGGAGGTTGAGGAGAGCAAGGTTAGGAATGATAAGCAAGCAGTAGGCTGAAGGTAAAAGCTATGCTTGGAATAGCACCTATAACACGCTTGGAATCACTGTGTCAAACGTTGGCTATTTGCACTGTGGGCTTGTTTTTTCTTACTGCCTGAATAGCTAATGATGTCTCCTACTGCTCTGCAGCAGCTGTGTAGTCTGCAGACTCTATTGATTAGTCAGCAGGTGCCGACTATCAGGGAGTGATTTGACCTCCTCATAGCTAAGTCTCTTTGACAGTCTATTCAGAAATAATTGCAGTCATTTTCTTGCCAGTGGCAATATGGGGTTTTTGTTGTATTGTTTCCTCTTGTCCTTGTTCCTTTAATTTGTATATCTTATGTTTTTAATCTCGTTCCACAAAAGGGATGGAGATAATGGGTGGGATTTGTGGTTGGTAAAGTCTGAACAGCTGAGGAGTTCTTGACTGTTTCCTGGAAGTATTGATTGGTATGCAGTGAAGTCATCAATATAAGTGTCTACAAATTATCTTTAGTTTGGATAAACCTTTTCTTCCTTTGCATTCGTACCCAGCTCTTGTGCCGTGGGCAATTTATCTTATGGGCTGGCTCCAAAAGAATTCAGGAACTGAACTAAGTTGATAACCTAACTCCTTTTCCGTGATGAACTTCTTCAACAGTATTAGTCCTAGACCATGCCCTGTAGCTGCAAGTGGCCCATTTTTCTGCCTTTCTTAGCAGTCTGCTTACTTGGCCAGGGAACCTGAACTGTTGCTAGAAGAGTATTTTGCTTTAAACATTTCTGCATTGTTTGAGATGGGTCTGCTCCTCTCCCTGGCTCCGTATCTAACAAGCAGAGTAAACGTTCAAACTTGTCCAAGTCTTCTGGCTGGTGTATTTCCTTAATAGTGAACTTCCACTGTGATTTATTTCTCAAGGTGATGTCTCAGCTCTTTAATTCTTTTCTGGTCATTTTCTCTTGATTGTTGTTGGTGTACTCTGTGTCAGTAGAACACTCTTGTAAGTTAGTGAACAATCCAAGTAAGTTGCCATCAATTCTCATGTGTTCTCATTGGTATGACTGCTGATCTCTTGCGTGCCTTACAGATTTAAGGTCTGGTTTCATTTAAACGTTTAAGAATGGTTTGCTAAATAGCAGTTGACCATGTTCACCTTCAATGCACTGAAGCAGTAAAGCAGCTATATAAAGGGCAATGAGACCTGCTTTTCTGTTACATGTCCTGCCCTGCCACTGACCATGCAGTAAGCTCGGTATTTGTTGACTTAATAGATTTACCTCTAAGTGTTGCAAATTTACTCGGCATCTTCCCAGCAAGACTGTGACTGTGCATACTCCTCACAGAAAGGTAAAGAAGCTGGAGTAGTTCAGCCAGTCAGAAAGGCTGTTCATCACCAGTGGCAGTGGGATTCTAGACTACTTCATTGATTTGCCATCTGTAACCAGAAAAAACATAGTTCCTTATAAATACAGTTTTTATAAATATGACCAATTTTTGTTATTGATAACAATAATATTTCCTTGAGCACAGCTTTCTTGCCTCCTTCAACATTCATTGTTTTAACTCCTGCTCTCCCCCACCCTCTCCACCCCTCCCATGTAAAGTTAATTATTATCTCTTGTCCTTAGTCTCCTGCTGACCAGTGTAAGAAAATCCATGCTGGTGATGAGGTGATCCAGGTCAACCACCAAACTGTGGTAAGTGTTTTGGAAATTCTGCTCTGTAGGCTTTGCCTATTTCCACTGCTAAAAAGGTAATAATTCTTCTTAGAAGGTAACTTTGCCAGACTAGATTATTATTTAAAAGCAAAGACACAAGTTGAGTCAGAACCCAGCCTGGAAGAATTAAGCCAAATTTATATTTTGCTCAGTTGCTGTTCATCATACTCTTTGTATAAGGAACTCCCAGAATATTTCATTGAAGTTCTTTGAATTCTCGTTATGGGTATGCCAGCTAGTTGAACTTTTTCACTTAAACAGCATTTTGCATTCTGTTTAATACAGGATTCAGATTAAAAATGCAGAAGTGCTGTAACGGCATATATTCTAAATCTATTGGGGGAAAAATCATAAAGATTAATAAAGTGCTGATAGAAATCTGTAGGTTTTGCTTTTGTGTATTCTTGCAAGCAACTTTATGCTTAAACAGATGAGCAGTTTTATAAAGTTAGTGAAACTATTGATCTGTTTAAAATCACATAAGCCTGTGTATGCACAAGTGTATGCTGGGCCCAAGGTATTGTAGTACATGATTTGCATACATTTAAATGCATCTGCCATTGCATTTCTTTCACAGCTGTATGCTGTGTTGTGTAACTGTGTATATAAAACTACATTTTGTTTTATGTAGGAATGTGGGAAAATATAGTTCTGCAGCATTGATAGAATTGTATCCTGACTTAAAACACACATGACTTCAGTGAGGAGTTATGAGGAGTTAATATTTTTTTTAGATTAAATTATTTTTTAATTGAGCTATATCAGAGAACCTATCTAAAAACTTATCAGAACCTCATCCAGGGTTGAATTATTTTATTTTTCTTTCTATTTTGTGATGACACAAGCTACTGCCTTCTAACATGTTAGTTCTAGTGCTGAAAACTACTGCAAAAAATACGATCAAACTTTGTCCCTGTATTATCTTAAGTCATAGGGACTGTCCTTTAAAAAAAAAATTAAAAAGAATAAAAAATTGTATGTTGCAGAAGAGTGACAGCAATGTTGCTGGAACTACAGGTGAAAGGAACACTTGTACTTATTACTTATTAGGCATGAGTGGCATTGTGACAATTACAATGATAACTCTCTAAAGTGCTTATAATGTATCAATTTGAATTTGTCTCGCTGAAACCTATCTCCAAACACAGCAGCAGCAAAATTAAGGAATCTCTTTCTGTCATTTGTGTGAGGTAGAAATAGGAAAATCTGACTATTAAAATCTTATGATTAGAGAGCAAATATTTTTTCTTGAAGAGAAGTATAACATTCATTTACACTTAAAATGTTAATGCAACATGCAGCTCTTATCTATATTAGAGAGGCTCTATGAGTCGTCATAGTTACAAGTTGAAATATGCATTAAACTGGCTTCCTCCATCAAACATACTCTTCAAGTGACAGACCTGATTTAATCTTTATTCCCAGAGGTGAAATCCCCTCATTCAACTACTCAAGAATTGGCTTTCTGGATAGCAACTCTTTCCATCTGTGTTATTGCAAGAGGCCCAAGGTGGCTGATACTTGCAGTCCCTTTCCAGCGAAGGGCACAGTACCAACAGCTGAGTCAAGTGTCATAAAAGACCTTTTTCTAAAAAAACCCCACACTATTAATTATTCATTTGGAAGTTTATAACAAGCTAAGAGAGGAGATAAATGAAGAGATAAATGGCAAGCTGTTTCATTTGGAAATTTATTCTTCCTTTGAAATGTCTAGGGAAGTCTCATTCTGTCTTCACTGTGACTTTGGAAAGTCAGACAGTAATGTTGAGTGTTTGCATGTTTCAGAGGTATATGTCCAACCTTCTTCCCCTCACAAATTTGAAGTTTTAATGTTTTAAGTATCCCTTTGATCTTCAAGTGTGACCTTTAAGTCACTTCTACTACATCTTACTGCAAACTACAGTTGGCTGTGTTCCTTCTTCACCCAAGTTATCACAAGTTGTGATGGTCAATATCATGCTTATAATTACCATTATTTCCATTAGTGAACTAGAATAATTCAAAGGCAACAGCTCATTAAATTTCCATGTAATCTATATTTTAATACTAGCAAGACCAGCTTGTAAAATGAGGTGTAACCCATTTGAAATTAAAAACCAAGGGGAGCAGTTGAGTAACCTTACAAAAGAAAGGCTTGCGTATTTGTGGTGGTCTTACAGGTATTCCAGAGCTGTAACCTGTTGCTCACCAAGTAGAGGAGCATGGATTTGTGCCTGCACAGAGTCCTCACTAGAACCCAACACTTCCTCATATCAGCCTCTTACTCCACAGCTTAGCAAAAGCAAGTACTAGTAGAAATAAAATTGTAAAAGAGAGAAAAACAAAGCGGTTTGAAATTCTACCTAACCAAAGTGTGACGGCTTCTTTGTACTCCTCGCTTCTCTACAGTGTTCTCCAGCTGTTTTTCTTGCCTGGTATTTGGTAGTGCAATTTCTACCATTAGTTTGGTTTCTGGACTGGAGGTTAAATTCTTGTTTCTGTTTGCAAAACTTTTATTCAATATTTTATCCACTTTTTCAAAGTCAGATGCCACACTTTCATTCCCCCCCCCAAAATAAAGTTGCAGCAGAAGTTTGTATTGATTTACAGCCAGTTGTGATGGCTCGTGTTTTCCTTTTACCTTGTTCTGGAGCTGCAAGAAGTGGAGTGTTTATTTCTCTAGTGTATCATTCTGTTCAATTTATTTCATATGAAGCATTTAGCATTGCCCTGTGAAGAGGCAAATTACTACATTTAGTATCCTAAGTGCTTCCTGGGTTGTTACAGGATTTTCAAGATAGATAGATACAAGATTATTTACAATATATGCATCCAGTGAAATTCATGGTCTCCAGTCTCATGTTAGTTTTCCATAGAGACTCTACTTAAAGCATTAAAAGCCAAGGTGAAAAAAATATAGGTTTCTTATTCCTGATTAGAGAAAGCATGGATCTCTTTTAATAGATTCAAATCCTGTAACTGACTACTGGCATCATTTAATCTGATTTCTACTGAACTAGACCAATATGTTTTCTAGATAAATTCATATTTGCTCATTTCATAAGACCATTTGAGTTTTAAAAATTTAATTGATGTCCCCACAACCTGTAATAAATTGTCCAGCAGTTAATTATTCTCATTGCTGCAGGAAAAAAAAAGTCATTTTATTTGTAGTCTACGTTTGTCTGGCACAAGCTTCCAGTCCTTTGATCTTGATATATTTTTATCTATTAGATAGGAGAGCAGGTCTTTCATTTAGGTATTTTCAGGATGCAATCAAATTACCTCTTCACTTTTTTTTTTGTAAGCTAGATAATTTTAGCACTTCCAGTTTGTCATCCTAATAGATGACCCTCCTCAACAACCTCTTTAAATTCCCGAGTGTAATTCTTTGAGTATTTAACACTGAGTGACAGAGCTGTACAGTGAAAGAATTCCTTCACGAGTAGGGCAGTACTCCTGTGCTCAAATGGTACAGATGAGACTACAGTAATGTCACCATTACCAACTAGTTGTTTACTCTTTTTAAAAGCCTTGTGTTCATTTCTCATTCATAAATAGGCAAAATGAAACTAAGAGGACATTTTGATTTTTTTTTTAATTTAAAAAAAACCCCAAAACTGTATTTTCAGTTTAAGCTTGATTCTTTCCATCAGGAAGTCCATTTGAAGAGAAGAATCATTATCTGTTTTGAAACTGTGAGAGGAGTAAGCTTTTAAACAGGTTTAAGATGTAGACTTGGAAACAGTTGGACTTTGCCTGCATTCGAATGGAGTCAGCACTGATAACAGCATTTCTAATCCTGGAGGATTTTCTCGGGGTCTGTACAGAAGGGATTAATAGGCTGACAATGTCAGTCCCATTGAATTGCTGGATGTCTGGAGTTAAGCATTTTGGGATTGGTGTGGCTAGAATATTTTGATTGTACATTTTCAAAAATTATTCTTATTACCTACAATTAATATACTTATTTTATATAGAGCATTCTCTGTATTAAGTAAGAAATATCACCTAGCTATATTGATACTCTTTTTTTTCCTGAAACCAGTTCTATTAACAAATATATTAAAAATATTAACAAAACAAGACCACTTGCTTTAATTTACGTTTTGAATAACTTTTCAATGTAGATAAGAGTTTAAAAGAAAAAAAAACACTCAAGGAAAGTATCAAAGGAAAGCAGTTTACAAATTATATAATGCAACAATTGATAAAGTTAGAAATAAAAGACTTACTACATGGAATCTGGTCTAACCAAGGAACATTCTGTAATACAATTATATAAGATCAAAGAAAAAAATAGTAGTACTTTAGGCAAGAAATTAATTAAATCAGGGGATTCACCACTGGTTGTTAAGATCACTTAATCATTATCCAATTTCCTTATTTGCTTTTTTACTTGTCCTTCTTGCTTGTTAGATTTTAATAAAACAGTGTAAGAAACTTATTTTTGAGTTCTACATTCTAAATTACTGCCACACTAACTTTACTTTCCCCTGCAGTAACAACAGGCTCTAGTCCTGCCAGTGCCTTGTAGATTTCTACTTCTGTTCTTATAAAATTAGACACAATTTTTGAATTTGGCACTGTACTTTTATTTGTTTGCAAAATAATTACACTTTAGGTTCTGTGAGTAGTGTATTTTCTGCTGCTTAGTTGAAATATTAAATTTTATATTGTCATTTTTTCAGGTTGTGTTATATATGGGAACATGATGCTTTAGTCAGAGACTTGGGACTGTCATGCAGTGCAAATAGGGTAGAATTAAAGCTGCAATAGTCACTAGCCAAAAACCACTTGTTTCTTTCAATTTTCCATAACAAGGATGGTATTGAACACAGAGCAAAGAGAAGAAAACCAATCAAAACAATCCCTATTCAGGATGGAGGCAAAGTTGGATAATTTAATGCCAAATCATCTGAATCTCAGATCTAGCTGCCTGATATTCTGTATAGAAAAGTGTTTGATAAACTAGGGAAAAGTGACTTTTCAGAAAGCTGAAACCTTTTTTTTGAGGGTTAGAATTTGAAGGTCATTTAATAGGACAGAGAGCAATAATAATGCTTTTAGTAATTCCTGTTGAAAGCTCGATGTTACTCAGGAGCAACTGGCAAGACTCCAGAAGTCAGAATGTAGTAATTAATCCCAAATCAACTGAACGCTATAGAGGTAATGTGACTGAAAATGGCAAAGATGAACTTAGAATTAATCAGGAACATGTTTCCAGGAGAAATAGTTTTAATGCCATTGTCTTGACATTGGTAATACTTTGTCTGAACTACTGCGTGGTGTTCAGGTCATTTACAGTTATCAAAGGTGTGAAGTTATATGAACATTAAAAAGTGTAATGGGTAAAAAAGAAAATGTATCATCTGTCTCATAGGAAGATAATTTTTTTAAGGATTTCAATTCAGTTAACCCAGCCAGCTTGGTCTGAGACAGAATTCCTCTTTCTTAACAGGCAGAGAACTCTTTAAGGTAAAAAACAATGTTGTTGCAGAGCAAGCATCCGTGCAAACATCTGTAAGGAAATCAGTGGTCAGATTTAAGGGGTCTGATTAGGATGGGGGTTGAAGAACTGGTGAAAATTATTACATTGGAGTTGCCTGCAGCTATGTAGAAGAGAAAACAAATGGATGTGCAAGCCTAGAAGGGCTCTTTCAGTTCTAACACCTTCACTTTGTTGTGTGTTTGTTGTTATCTTTAAGTAACTGTTGTTTTAAACTCATGTAGTTTAATTTTCATGCTTCATAAGGTTATTCTTTGGAATAATTGGTGCTATGTAAATACATGACCAGCAGCCTAATACCCTTTCATACTGTTCATTGTCAAATCACAGACTTTTTCAAGATTACATATTGTCATATATTCAAAATTACATATATTGTCAAGAGTCCTGATACAATGAAATAATTTCAGAGCTAATTTATTGGTGTTAAGATGTTTATTGAATTAATGTCCTAGGTGTATGTTTGTTGAATTGTAAATTTGAGACTTAATGAGAGCTCACTTTAGATGGAGGTAAATCTTTAAATATAGTGCCAGGTCACACCATCTGTGTTTCAGCACACTCTGTATTGTGAAATACAAGTAGGAAAAGGAAAGATAAAAACTGAAGGAGAGATGTCATGAGAATTACTTCTTTCCCCAAAAGATGTCATTCTCTTTTAAAACATGTTGCCACATGTTACTTATTCTCAGGATTCTGGCTTTCAGAAAGGCTACTAGTAATGCAAGTCCTCCAGTAGCAGATCTTGCATGTTCTTAGAATCTTGCTGTATTTCTCCATTAGTCAATGAAAATAACTATGTAATATAACGGGACAACATTTGTTTTTCCATCATCATTTATTGTTAGTAACAGTTAGAATATTAATAAGACTGAATCAGCTACAGGTGTTAATGATGAGCTTCCCATTCAGTCACAGAAAGCAGTCTTATGACCTTCCAGCATATTTTTGTCTAATAATAATTTCTGATTTCCATGTTAATCAAACAAATTCCCTTGATTAATTCCCTGACAAGGCAAAGTGAATTATAGACTTAAAATACGAAGGGATGATGGTCTGTTTCCTTAACAAAAAGTTGAGTTTATACAAGCCATCTTTTTTTTTTAATTTATTTTTTTCCTAATGCAAATATGAAGAGAGGTCATACTCTTGAGGTCCAAGTAAGTATCCAGATGGCTTTGCTTATGTATTTAAAGAGCCTTGAGGGGAAACATCTGTCCTGGTTCACGTAAGGGTTACTGCAGTCAAAGCATAATTACATGTTTTCAGGTGGTGTGCAATATAGAATGTTCTAAATATCAGTCTTTTTTTTTTCCTTCAATAATCTAATTTTAATATTAAACATTCATTACTTAGTGAAATATCTTAACCCATATTGTAGAGTTTGATTAACTGAATGTATATGCTAAAAATCTTAAAGGAGCAAAATGACCTTTTGCTGAAGACATCTTAACATAGCTAGAAGCTATTGTTAGTATTGTTGGTATTGTTATTAGAGACGGATTCTTTAAGAATAAATGTCAAAATCTGTCTCAAGGACTGGTTTTCAACTAAGATTTTTTAATCCACTGTAATGACTTCTATTTTTTCAAAGATATTTTTAGTAATACAATTTATAATAACATGTCCAAATTCCTAAGAGCATTTTATCATCACCTAGTAGTAATGACTACAGACTGTTCTCTAATAGATCTTGGTATTTAATGGTTTTGTCATTAAGGTTCTCATTGGAATAATTTATCGTTAACTTAATTATTTATCATTCTTTTCTAAAAGGAGCTCATGAAACTCGAAAGATTTCAGCCTTCTGAAAATTACATCCATGTATAAAAATCAAAAATAGTTTATTTTTAAATCTGTAATTGAGTAAAAAAAAAAAATACAGCCTCTGTCATTTTATAAACAAAGCATAAACTGGAAGGGTTCATTTGGAATGTATCTTGACATACTTCCATTTGTTTAGCTGTGGCCTGTTGATAATTACTACTGTTTTCTGGGTTCCTGTGGCCAGTGCATTTTTTGAAAGTTTTCAATAGAACAGCAACATTAAAAATAGAACTTTTAAAAGCTGTTAAAATCCTTTTTAGATTTACACACATATTGCAGTCCTTTCTGAGTGGAATGTTCTCACTGAGGATCCTGGCCTCAGCTCGCTGTAGGGACAGGCTAGAACCTTACAGTTTATATCTTCACTTCTCTTCAGCCTTTATAACAGGATTTTAATTGAAATCTCTTCAAGGTTGCCTTTATTATTTTCTCTCCACCTTCGTGTGTTATCAGATATTATCTTCCTCTAAGAGGAAGTGTTTATAAACTACACCTGATATTATATGGTGATATGTGCAGGCTGCTCTGATTCTGAACATCTACATTTGTTTTCCTACGTTGTTGTTTTCTAATAACAGTGGGAATACATACTTTGGTCAGAAGATCAATGATGATTAGAGTGTTACAGTGAACTCTGACATGTCAAATGCAGTCAAAAAGCATAGGAAATATACCATCACAATGCTTGCATGTACTTGTACAGTAACTGCTCTTCTATTCCCTGAGCTTTTCATTCTGAAACATTCGCTTTAAGGCTGCTGCAGTTTGGCCTCGGTAAGGTTGTGTCTGGAGAGCTGCTCTACGAACACAGCATTCTAATTCCTGTTCAGTACAGATCAGCTTGACACTAGGGCTTAAGACTTGTGGTAGTTATAACACTTATGACAGGTCTTTACTATGGTCATTTATTGCTACTGTAAAAATCTGCCATGTTTGGAGTAGAAAATGGAGTGCAGAGTCTAATACAGGCACTTTTATTGGTGCCGGGGGCTCAGCTTTTCTGAGAAAGAAATTGACTTTTGATAAAATATTCTGTGCAGGGTTGGATTCCTACTGCTTTGTTTGGCAGAACTGTGGGTAGGAAAGAACCATCAGTGTTCAAATTAAAAGCTGACTCAAGTGTTTTATAAAGGATGCAAAATTTAAAAGGGTAAGTGGAGAGTCTATCCTGCACCTATTCACTTTCCTTGAGTGGCAAATCTAGAAATGGTGTGAAGAGGAGGAGATGAAAATAAACAAGGACAAGAAAATCCTCCAAAATCCTCCCTATAAATACTTGTGCATGTCTTGCTGTTTCCCAGGGCTAAATGTGAGCCAGTAACATAACTGTCACTTGCAAGTGGTTACTCTTTCCAGTAATTCCTTTCTAGGTAAGTTTGTTCCTGTAATTTGAGTGACTTCAGTAAGATCCATGGTATACTTCCTGAAAACAACAAGATGAGAATAAATGGAGGCAATAGCTTAGACCTTGGGACCCAGGGCTAAGGTTAGGTCTGAGTAACTAAGAGTCTGCTTTAGTTGTACCAGTGTTTTGACGTCAGTGGGAGAGAAAAATTTCAAACTTTGTGGTTTAAAGCTGGTTATCTAGGTCAGGTCACAAGTATATTGACAAAAATTGCAAGCTTTAGAAGTGAATGTTAGCAACTCTTATAAGCATTGCAAAATATTCCTCTCTATCAGTACTAATTTGGGTATTACCTAGGACACATTTTTGAGACTGCAATATTAAAGAGATTTCTTCAGTAATCGTGTTACTCGGGAAACAGGACAAACCAACTTAGTGATAATTCACTGTGAAGTGCTAAGTGGTAGGAACTTCTTATTTTATTCCTAGTGAACAAGCTAATACATCAGTTGCATCCAGGAAGCATAAAAGGACTGCTGAACGGAGCCAAATGTATTATCTTATTTAAACTAGTACAATTCTACTGATTTCAGTGGTGTAACTTGGAAGAAAGATTGGCTGAGGTTTAGAAAAATGTAAATTTTTATGAATTTCACTTTCAGTCCTGAATCTATATATCTGACTGTTTTGATAAGCTTTTTTTGTTGATTTTTTTTTTTTCCTCATATGCCTGTGGAAATATGGATAGAAATTCAGCAGCACTTAAATGTGTGAGAAACTACTTCTATCATAAACATCTTTATATACTGTTATTTATATTATTATTCAGTTTTAAAACCCCTTCAACCACTCAGGATAATGGGATAGTGGAAATATTAATTTAAAAATAAAAGAATTTTCTGTTTTCATGCATAAACAGTCCATGGTAAATTCATGTTTAAATAATCAAGAAGATTAAGAAATGTCCCTAAGTAGCTTTTTGTGAGCAGCACAAATAAAATCCTCTCAGTACTAGTGATATTTTTTTTTATGCCTATGTTTACAATTTATAGTAACATGAATTACTCAGCTCTATCCAGAGGCTGTATAGATAAATCAAGTAAATGATCATTTATCTTCAGTTATGATCTTACAGCTGTTATATATATGTTACATATGTTGCTGTAGCATAGTCTGTCTTCCTCCACAGCAGCGAATGTTTTGAGAAACATAGAAATGTAGCTTAAAAAAAAATAGAAATCCAGCTTTAGCAGCATCATTTCAGTCCAACAGAAGTAATCAGATACAGTTTATAAAAACTGCTTATGTTTGCAAAGAGTAGGCTGTAACAGACCTTTTCAGTTAATAGAAGACTTCACATTCAAAGTTAAATGGAAAGCTTTCAAAATTCAATTACGGAATTTTTCCTTAGGTTGGCTGGCAGTTAAAGAACCTAGTAAATGCATTGCGGGAAGACCCAAATGGAGTGATTTTAACCTTGAAAAAACGTCCTCAGAACACCCTGGTTTCTGCTCCTGCCCTTCTGAAGAATGTGAGGTGGAAGCCTCTTGCACTTCAGGTAAGAAGGTTACAACACTGGTGTCATGGTAAATCCCTTACTCTGTTCAAGAGAAAACACTAGAATTTTTCCTTCCAGTGAAAGGAACGGGAGCCTCTAAAAAGCCTCAAATTCCTTTGAAATAGGGTGCTGAGGTAAGTGTGTGTGGCAATACTGGATGTGTCAATAAGATTGTTTTCCTCCATGTGTTTGTCAAGTTGGGAGCCACAGGAACTGATAGGAGGAAAGATTTACAAATATTGTTGCTGAAGAACAAGGCAGCCTGAGGTTCAGTAGCTTGCTTTGACTGGCAGAGGCAACATTACCTCCCTGTTTCCATTATTTCAGTCTGTCAAAACTACTTGTTTGTAATCAAGTGTGTCAGACATTTAAATTCCAGGAAAAGTCTGCTTCTGTTCCACATCTCTCATCAAGTTTGAGTTTGGGTAGCAATGCTAATAGAACCTCTGATGTTTTCTGCATACTTACTCCTTGAAAACCTGGTGGTATGAAAAAAAACAGTTGTGAACATCACAACTGGTTCTTCCTACAGCATCAACATATGTAGTAGAAACTGTTCAGTAAAAAGACTGAACTCAAAATATCATTATTAAAGGAAAGTTTTTTGAGTAAGGTAGTAACTATGCTTGTTTATCTTTAATACTGTATAACATACGTGTATGCACTTCCATAATATGGCAGTTTCACAGGCTTGTTTTGTTTGGATTACATAGTACATGGATGTGCTTCTGAATAATTTTTAAATTAATGAACAAAGCAAACCCTTCAAGCCTATCCAGGCAAATTTCCTTCCAGCCTGGCACTTCTTGAATCTCTTATTCCTCAAAGTGCCTAAATCCTACCCAGCTGCTTCACTTAAGGAGTTTGTGTAATTCTTGCACTTTGGGAGTGGTGACACTTGGGTTTAGTGCCATCTTTACTTTCCATGTGGGGAGACATAAAGATACCCAGAGGAGATTCAGAAGTCTTCAGATTTTTCTGTCATAAGGGTGCAGGAATAGCATTCCTCTCTCTAGCACGATGATTGTGGATCTACTTGTGAACTTCATATGAAGCCTTGAGGGACAGCAAAATGGAAATTGAATTTGTATCAGGGCTTCCATATAGATCCTCTCTTTGTATTAGTACCTTAAAGAATTATAATTCACAAGCAGCATCAGTTCTGGAAGTTTTGTCAGTGTGAAAACAATATGTACTGTATATATGGCATGATATTTTCCAGAAACCATGCCAGCCTTTGTCACGGTAAGCCAGACAAGTGAAAGTGCAGCAAGCTCTTTGTGTGGAATTATCAACAGTTTCTATTTTTGTGATATGCCCTCTCCTGATGACCCAGAACACAAGAGTTCCCGAGGATTAAAGGGTGCTTTAAGTGTCGTTCTCACTAGGGTATGTTTCTCTTATATCAGAGAATAGTGCAGGGAGGGATTTAAATAAAATTATAAATCACTTTGGAAAATAAAAAGAGCATCGCTAGTGTTACTTCTTAACAGTAGATTTTGTAACAAGATGTTGAAAACCAACCTTAGGTCTTCTTTAGTCTTCATGCCACAGAGGTAAGCTCAAGTGTTGCGACCTGGATACATTTCAGGATGCAGTTTTTTGTTTTGTCTGTTTCCTGCATTTTTCACCTGGATCTAGTATTATTTATTATTGTCATTAATGACTTGGAGCGAGCATGATTAAATTTCAAGATGATACTAAATGTTGTGTTTCCTGGACAGCTGAAATAACAGCTTGATGCTGCTGGAAATCAGTGATCTCACTTCCCTCTCCATGTTCTTGGCTGCAGAACGTCCTCACCTTTGTTAGACTTTGGCATTTTTTAGACTCTAGATCAGTTTAATTTATTGAATTGGTAGGAAGACTTCTGGTTTTATTTGTTTGTTTTTCTGGAATTTTCTACCACTAATGGATTAAATTGGCTCTCACAGAACAGAGGCTGTCAGAGACTATGGACAGACTTTCAGAAATAAGCAGAATACATTCAGCATAGACAGGAGGTTTTATACTTAGACAAAAGTAACCAACTGCGTGAATGTAGGATATGGAATGAGCAGTTAAGCAACAACCTGTAGAAAAAGACCTCACTGAAAGCAGATCAAAACTGAAAACATTTCAGCAAATGGCAGACTGTCACAAAAAAGACAGCATATATGGATGTGTTATATTTCGTGGTTTGTTATATATATGGATCCATATATATTGCTCACGGTGCGTTACACGTACGGATACATATATGGGTCGATGTACCACCTCATGGAAAATAACACATGCAGAGCAATTCCTTCATTCTGATTGTGTGTTGGTAAAAAAGCAAAACAGAAGCAGTACATAATTGGGAAAGGAATAAAGGGGAATAAAGGAAGTAGGATTTAAGAACTTGAAATTCAGAGGCCAGAAATAATATTTGTTAACTCAGGATGGTGTGAATTTTTTAAATAAAACTTGTCATATTTTCTATTATTGCTTAAGGCACTTATAGATGTTATTAATATTTTTTTCCACAATAATTGTGTTTAAAATTATTCCACATAGTTAATTTATGAATTATTAATGATACAGAATCTATGAATCCTTATAATGTTTATCTCTTGGTTTCATTGTAGTATTCTTTTGCTGTATATAGTTTCCCTTGCTGCTTAATTAACAGCAGAAAGTTAACATATGCTGAAGTTCTATGCTACAATTATCTTTCAGTGAGACAACATGTCAGTCATACCCTTTTCTCATTTTGTCCCTACTTGGCATTATGTGACGTTAGAAGACTATTTTCATTTTTAAACTCTGTGATTATCTTCCCACTCAATATAAAATTGTTCTTTTATCTACAATAGCAATAGTGCTCTGTTTATTTATAAAAGTGAGCACACCATCAACTTCGTTCAAACAAAATACATTTATTTTTGTCTTTTTACTTGAGGAAATTTTCTAATTGGAAAAATCCTTCCTGTTACAACTACTTGGTCCAGAGCTTTAAACTTTTTTATTATTTAGCTTGAGATATAGAATGTCATGTGATATGAGAAGTAAAGTTTACATCAACCGTGACAATTTTATAGTAGTGCTTACACATTAGAAAATGCATGTTATACTCTGCAACTTTATAAGTATCTTCATAATAATTCTAGCTAAGTAGCTCATTTAACATTTTGAAAACCATGAGTCTGGAGAGATGTAGCTTTGCACCAAAGAGAAATTCTGTAGTGTTGTGAGAGCAGATGCTTGTAGAGCGAAAAAAGGAAAATAACAAACTGGTGTGTGCCACTTGTACACCACTCGAGTGAGTTCACAGTTCATAGTTCAGGTACTGTACCCTGCTAGAACTGTTCAGATGAACTCAAATTATGTGCTGCCTATTTACTTTACTATCTCAGCGAGAAATATCTTGGGCAAGGAAAGACTTTTAACACCTCAGACAAAATGCAGCAAGTAAGAAAGTTGTGTTCTGTTCTCTTAAATGTCTTGTGTCAGAGGAGATGGTGAACAGTCATTTTATTTTCATCTTAGTGCCACTCATGCTTTTATTGGCTTCTCTCATGTTTATATGTATTTCGTTGTGGTTTTCTGCTCAAGACAAAAATTATTATGTACACATCAAAAAAGATCTCGAAAAAGTTAAAAATCCACAAGACTTGAAAACACTGTGAACGTACCTGCTGTTCTGCTGTTCTACAGCACAGCTATACCAGTGTGTGAGAAACACTCAGCCATACTGAGAGTCCTGATTCTTATTGTAAGTAGTATTTGTATTGTTGAACGCTTAATTTTTCTGAATAGCAGCTTGTCCAATTAGTCATCTGTATCACTGGCATGAATTAATCTAGTTTGACAAAAATGACACACTGTAGGAATTTACAGGGTGGAACACAGTTACAAAGCCCCATTTTCCCTTACCGCAGGCTATCCATGTAGAAGAGTGACGCCTGTGTGTTTTCTGAGAATTCACCCATCAGGGGAATTCTGGGGATTGAGTTTATTCCTTCAAGGGAGAATGCAGAGACTCAGTACCCCATCCTTAATCTTCATACCCCCTCAAAGGTAAGGGATGTCCATGTTCGAGCCTCTTGTTGCTGTACCTCAGGGCTTTACCAGCTTCCTGCGTCTTGTCCTGATGGATTTTTGCAGGATGCATGGGAGTCAAGTTTGTTGTTTTGAACAGCACTTTTTAAACAGACACAATATTTAATTATCCCCAATATTTGCAAAACACATCCAGAATCACAGCAGTGTATTTTGTTTCTGAAACAGTTTGAATTTTTGTTTGATAAACAATTGTTTGTTTCTGATTAGTATTGACTTTACCATTTGTCTTTCATTTTTATTCTTGTATTTCAGCATTGCGTAGTCATTTTACTGATAATTAGCTATTCTCATTAAAAACTTTTAGTAACATACACCAGATACCTACATTGTCATTTTTTCAGAAGTCTTCTATAAAGAGATGCATTTTCCTTGGGGTTTTTTTCACCTGTCCATGTATTGTCAAACGTTCATCAAATATTTGCTATTTATTAAAATTACCTTTTTGTATTTGGGATAATACTAAAATATTACATTAAATGTTCTTATTAAACTAACATTTTAATAATATAAAAAGACTCTTGTGCTAGTTTGCACGTATCTAAACCCACTGAAATTGCATCACAGACATAGCTGGAGCTCAGAGGTAAGGTATACGTCTTTGCTACCTTCATTCTGAGCTCCAGATCATGGAAGAATTGTATTTGCTGGAATTATCTGAGATGATGGAGCAGGAGAAAGCAAGTGCTCTCTTCTCTTTATTAAAGACTCCCAGGCCAGATGAGTGAAGAAGGTTTCTTGTGAGCAGCTTGCAGAATCCCAATATGGTTTCTTTGGATTGGGTGCATTCGTTGAGAAAGGAATAGAATCACAGAATCACAGAACATAAGCAAAGCTGAGAGGGAGAAGGCAGGAGACAGCTTAGCAGGGAGCAGTCATGAAGCAGTGTGTGTTCTTAAAAACTTACAACCCTTATGCAGGAGAAGTGAACTTGAAGAGCGTGCATTTCTGTAAACAGTGGCTGAGCTTTTGCAGTATCTCGTTTGAAAAGGCGAGAAGAGGAGCTGGTATTTCCAGGGGTGTGTGTGGGGAAGCACTCTTTGACTGTGATTTTTCAAACTTCCTTATTGTGAAATTGTGAGAGATGGATAAATTACCAGAAGTTTCGAAAACCAGAAGTATAATCCTTGTCTTCAGAAAGAGGACGTGCAAGAGCCAGGGAATTATGAGACAGTCACTCCATATGCACAAACAGTTTGCGAGCACTTGGAAGATAACAGATGAATAAAAGCAACATTCATTTATTTTGAAGAAATCATTAAACAGATTTAATGCTCTTTTGTGAGCAGTTAACTGTCCTGGTAGATAGGAGAGAAGCTGTATATCTTACTGTGATATTAATACCTTTCCTCATTAAAATCTCCTAAATATGGCATAGAGAATTAAGGACTAGGTGAAACTGGGATTGGATGGGTGGAAAATTACTGGATAACCTTGCCTAACAAATAGCTGTTAATGGTTCATTGCCAAAAAAAAAAATGATGTATCATTTAGTATTCAACAGGTAGGTGATACATGTGGTTTTATTCCATGTTTTACTGACAACCTGAAGGATCTGCTTACTAAAATTGCATACAGTGGTAAACTAGGAGGGGCCGCAAATGTAATGAAGTCTTGGCTGGTAATTAAAAAGTAGTTTGGAAAACTAGAAAAAAAGGTCTAAAAATTTAATTAAATGAAAGAAGGGCATAACCAACTGCAGTTTTAAAGAATGTAGCAATTGAATAATGTGGCAATAGTTCCAAATAATGTGGAAATTACAGTAAACAAAAAGCTGAATGTCATTTTTGAGAGAACTCAAATATCTGAGAGACATAAACAGGAATATAAAACACAAGATAAGTGAAATAATTGTTGTACTTTATTCAGTATTAGTACAATCTCAGCTGGGTACTGAGTACACCTGGTATACACTGGGTATACCTAGTCTAATCAGTTAGTGAAAGTACAATTCATTAGTGATTTAAAAAACAAATCCTATAAGGGAAGAATTAGGGGGTTTTTTTTGTTTGTTTTCTAGCCAAAATAAGGGGAAACACAGTATTCATGATATAAAAAGAAATAAATAAAAAGTTAAAGAAGAGTGAAGAGGAAAGTTCTCACTTTCTGGGATAGGTAGGACAAGAACTTATTTAAACTGAAGCAAAAAAAAAGAAAGATTACATTGCTATAAGGTTAGATTTAAAAAAAAAAATCTCTCAGGATTTGCCCATCACCCTCTTTGGGGGCAAATTGAACAGTTATATTATCTCTTCCCACACCTTTTTTTTCTATTGTCAACTTAATTGACTAACCTGTAAACTTGACAACTGCTGAATATACAACCATTGAAATTATTCTCAGGAGACTTGATATAGGTAATTTCTGATTTTGAAATGGATTTTCTACTTGTCTTTCTGTGATAATTTATGTTTTGACTCATGGGAAACTCAGCTGCAGGTAAGTTGGGCTAGAATTACTAGAATGCTTTCTATTTAGTCTCTTTACTAATAGTGCTGCACCAAAACTGCAACAGTAATGGTACTACTCTAAATGTAGTGGTTGATACTGTGAATAAGGTTATAAGCCCTGATTTCCAAAGATATGAGAAAGTAAGTAGAGAATGATTCCTGTCTTTGGCAGTCACCTTATCTAATTATACTGATAATATGAAAGAAACCTAAACTATTTGATCAGAGTATAAGAGGCTTAGCAGGAAGCATAGAAGTGTAGGATAATTTAGACCTCTATGCAGACTGATGGTATCATGAAAAAGCATCCTTCTTAGGTATTTCAAATTGATTTTGCTTCTTTAATCATATAAAAATAATTTCAGTGTTTATCTCTAGAAGACAGAAAGCCTTGTATTTAGAAAAAGATTGGTCTTCATAGTTTTCATCCAATTTTTAGGTCACTGTGTTTTCCTTCTACCTGTAGAAAACTTGTTGTATCTACTTAAGCACAATTTTGTATTTGAATGGGAATTTTTCATACAAAAATCTAAACAATAATACTAAATAAAAATATTTTCTATTTCTTGAATATAAACACAGTCTGTACCTTTATTGAAAAATATTTTTATGTATATATATCTTTGTATCCTGCACAGGATATTTGGTTGTAGTCCTTATAGGCACCGATTTGAGATTCCCTATAGCATTTGAGTAAGAAAACTGTCTTTAACTTCATTTAAAAATTTAAAAAAAACCCCACAAAAATACCCAAAGACCCCCATACTTTATTAATACTTTTAATATTTATGATGCTCACATTCATTGCTGGCGTTACTTTATATTTCATTGCTAGTCACCATGGAACCTGTATTTGTATCACTGTGGTACAATCATCACAGCTATGGATGCAATAAAAAAAGAAAAAAAAAGATTACTATGAATTCTATTTTCTTAAAAAAAATCTAGGTATTCTGTCCTTGTTAACAATAAATCTTCCACTGAAACTAACATTATGGTATGGACACTATCACTCAGTGCAAGTATTCTGGAGCTCTGTAATTAATTTTCATATTAATGGCATTTAATAGTGTATGTCCTTTCTCCCCATATAATTGATTTTCTGCATTGGTTAAAAATCATATTTTGATTCTGAGTCTCAGATTTTCCCATGAGATGGCTTTTAAATTAATTTCACTGGATTTTTTTATCAGTCTGTTTCATAACTAGTCTTGAACTCTTTGGTAAATCAGTGTTTCAGTAGACATCTTTTTGGAGGAAACTTCAATAATTCAAAAAAATGGCTAATCCTAAAATTACGTGCATTGACCTTGTTGTTACTTGTAGCACAGAAAACATTAATTTAATTCTTCATGTGTTGTTTTTTTTTCCCCCCACAGCCTGTAATTCCAACAAGTCCAACAAGCAGTTCTACAACACCAACAAGTACAATGGGCATATCCTCAAAAATGGAGAACTCTGCGCTCCAGGATGTTTTCATTCTGTCTCCTATGTCAGGACTTTATGGCCCCAGGTATTTATGTTCTAATTAATTTGAGGTTTTGAAAAACAAAATTTTACACTTTCGTTTCACTAGATCAATAAAAAACAAACAGACAAAAGGCCCTGCAGTCAAACTAAATATTTAGTAAAATTAATAGCTAGAAATAAATTAAGCAGAATATCATCATTCTGAGAGACTTACCTTTCACTTAGCTAGGTACAAGTTAAGCAAAACCTGGTTTTAGTAATATAAAGAAGTCTTTAATAATCTAGTTTTATTTACTTTTATGTCACCACTTGTATCTTATTCTAAACATGCATTTCTGCAAGGGAAACCCTTGCCTTTTCATGTTATACCAATTGCTTATGCTCAGTTTAAGATACTAGAAAACTCCTGAGTAACTATGTTTATCTTACAGTTAAAATGGAATCTAATGATGATTTCATTAATTTGTATTTGTTTAATTGAATTACTTTTATTTATAAAAGTTCTCCCATACAGCAAATTTGTATTTGTTTAATTGAATTACTTTTATAAAAGTTCTCCCATACAGCGTTATCAATTACAGGACTTGTTATTTGTAGTGCTTGGGAGAGACAGTTCTACACTTTTAAACATTTCATAAAATGTTTAATTTCTCCATAATCTTGTGGTTTCCTGTTTTTAGGGATGAAATTGGAATAATGTCTTGTGATGACATCAGCAAATTTGGAAAATCTGTAATGAAAGGCTCTGAGTCTCCGAGCTATTTTCTCGAGCATGAAAGTGGGAAATACTACACCTTAATTGAAGGTGAAGGCCACCCCGTGGGCTCTGAGTATGAGAGAAGCAGAGCTACAGGAGTGCGGAGAAGAGAAAAAACACCCACTCATGGTAGGCTTGATTTCTTTAACGTTTTTAAATTGATTGAATTTACAAATTGTGCTATTAACACTGCAACACCCCCAAACATCTGTCATTCTTTGTTGGACCATGACCTGTTGCCTCTGAATAATAAACAAAAGTTTATGTGCAGGAATAGTTATAAGTTATTTATAGATTATTCTGCAGTGGGTATTTAAAATTTTGAATGATACTTCAGTTCGTGTTATTTAGAAAGCCAGCATCTTGATTTACTCGATTTCATTCACAAGCTCTTGGAGATTACTCTAGTTGCAATGTTCTAGGTTGTTAAACTTCAGTGCAGGGGCTGAAAAGACTTACTTGTGGTATGAAAGTATCTATAAGATATAAAGACCTCCAAAATTCAGTGCTTTATTAAATGGATATAATTACATGAGTCGTATCCTACAATGCATTTGTTAATATGAGAAACATATTTCAAAATGTTAGAATGGGGACTGCTTAAATATATAAGATGCTATTAAAACAATCATTAACTCTGGTTTTATATAGACATTTCTTGTGTATGTAAATCCATGTGACCATACAGGTATATAAACATGTATGTGCTTGTACTATATAAAAGATATTGCCAAAAATGAATTGGTGAATTTTTGTTTAAAACTGATTTGCTAGTGTTTGGCAGACAGGGAAACTACATATTTTTTCCATACAATTAATTATTCCACTGATTTTTATGGTATGAGGGAAACTATAATATGGGAAAATCTCAGTTCTAGGTATATGTTACCCCTTAAATTTTCAGAGAATCATAGAATCATAGAATGGTTTGGGTTGAAAGGGACCTTAAAGCTCATCCAGTTCCAACTCCCCTGCCATCAGCAGGGACACCTTCCACTAGACCAAGCTGCTCAAAGCCTCATCCAACCTGGCCTTCAACACTTCCAGGGAGGAGCAGCCACAGCTCCTTGGGCAGCCTGTTCCAGTGTCTGACCACCCAGACCACCATCATGTTACCCAGAGAGTATTTGTCTTGTATACCTGCTCATTCTTAAAATCTTAAAATCTTCTGATACTTTAGTAGCTAAAAAACTGTATTTTGGAAGAATGGTGAATAAAAAAAACTCTACTAGCATGCAAGTAATCCACAGAAAATACTTTGTCATTCTAATCAACCTGGGGAAATTGATAATGAAAAAGAAACACTGTTCACATTTAAATTCTATAATTATCCTCGAAACAGAACAGTAGCAAACTACTTCTAAAAATTTGCTCATATGCCAAAGAAACACAAAATTTAGTCAGCAGGCACACAGAAAAATAAATCTCTGGCTTTATGGGTCAGACAGAAATTTAACCCATCATCTAGAGGATGTGTTTCTGTATTTTGTGATAATAATGCACACTGACAAGGCCAAAGTGCTAAGGCTTTATAGTCAGTTTTGTAGTATTCCTTGTTTAATGGCCTGCTATCAATGTTTTACTGATACTGTAGCAGGGAGTGACTAATGCACATTAGTATCTTACAGCCATAGTACCATAAAATCATCTTAATTAAAAGTCATTACTGACCATGTGATTTTCCAGGTCAGATAGGTTTTACTGTTTAACTGATAGGTATGTAATGTTGTATCTGTATTAATAGCCTTTCTAGTTTTACCAAAGCATATTAGTCCATTTAAAAACTGCTTCTCTCTTTATTCCAAAACACCTATTTAATGAACGAGCAAGTTTTTACAGAACTGAGTTTAAAAATAAACTTGTAATCTCCTTTACATTTACAAGTAATTTCACCAAAGTCGGTGGTACTTTCCTTCAGCTCAGTATAAAGAAGAGGGGAATCCAGTATATGTGATGTTTAATTGATCCTGAATGGTACAGCTTTAATAACGTATAGGTGCTGATAAAAAGGATTGCTCTGAAGGGTTTTGTCGTGCCTGTAATTTAGAGGCATTACTTACTCTACAGCCTTCTATTTTTAGTCTTCAAAAATTCTCTTGGTTTCTCTTGAATTTTTTCCAGGAGATTTAAGGCCTGTTTCTATGCCTACTGAGTACAGTTGGATAGGGGAGTCAAAAGAACAAAACATGTACAAGAGGGGAAGCAGAGGTGAGTATTTTTTTTTCCTCTGATGTTCTCCAATTTTTTTTTGCTTCATTACTTAAGAAGCATGAAGATATCATCACAGGAACTAAATCTGTGTTTCTTGGGTGCCATGGAGAACATAAAAGAGCCAGTTTAGTACCTGAGTTTTTGTTTTTCTATTTCTGGAAATTAAAAAGTTTGTATTAGTGGGAGGGATTTACTCTGTCTAATTCTAGTATAAAGCAAGATAAACATCAAGAGGAAAAAAGACATATGGTTCAGATATATGTTAATAGCCATCAGTTCTTAATCTTCATGATTCTAGAAACCAGTAAGTGATGTTATAGATGTATGGTAGTGTGTTTGAATCACATTTCAATTAGTATGAATGAATATTTGAAGCCAGAATCATCAATTGTACTGTCAGTGTTCATACAAGCAGTCCAAATCACATACATTTCTATTGCTACCAGTGAGAATTAGGAATTTTAAAAGAAGCATGGTGATAGCAAAGTTTCTTTTTTCCTTTCTTTCCTCTGCTAAAAAGCAATTATATCATTCAAATAATTATTCTTCAAATATGCAAATATGTTTATTGCTATACCAATTGGTAAAGATTCTTAAATAGATATATTTTTTCAGGATCTTTTAGGCACAGTGTGAGTAGCTGAGAGGAGTTCAACTTGACTCCTTATAATGTGACAACATTGAATTATACTCCTGAAATTAATAGAGGATTTTAAACTACCTTTTTCAATAATCTTCCATTCAAAGAGAAAATTAATGTCATTTAAGGCACAAGCCTCTTCTGATTTATTCCAAATCTGTTGATTTATGTTTAGTTTGTGTTTCACTGTTACAGACAGATTCCATTCCTCAGACTTGTTGCCTGGACAGTTCCCATGTTGAAACTGTGCCCAAGTATACTGCACAGCTCCTTAAGACCATTATTCCAGGTTCCTTGAAATTAAAATCCCTGTCTCTGGAATGGTCCTAGAGATGCTCCCTGCATGATACAATTTACAAATATTTTGTGTATATGCTCACTTTCACCTCACATAGCAGGGCGTGCCAGTAAACGTGATATCAAGTCCAGTGCAAGCCCTCACAATTCCCTTGACATTCACATGATTCTGTCAGGTTTAACAATTACTTATTTTGCTCCTGACTGGAACCTTGGTACAAATAAGTTTGTTTGCAGAGGAAAGAACCTCAGATGAAGTGGGGAATTAACCAAGCCAACAATAAGAGTTGCCGCCCAAATTGTTCTGTGTTTCCTCTTACTAATGTTTCTTTTTTCTTTCTTTTTTTTCCTCCAACAACTGACTCTGAGAATTCACTCCTGCGGTATCTGAGTGATGACAAGATACTGGTTATCCAAGAAGAGCCTTTGACACAAAAAGACAACAAAAGAGACACAGGTCGTAGGTCAAGAAAAAAGGGCAAAAACACAAGCAGCCCAAACTACCCTATTAGTCCATCTGTATTGACATCTACTATTAATGTTAGGCTTGAACCTGGACAGCAAGATGTCTTGAATTTCTCGCTAGCAGAAAACAATACTGTGCCACTTTATCACGTAAGTATATAACAAAAAGATCTGATTCCATAAAGTACATGGGAAACACTAAAATGTTTTCCTTTTAGGATTGATACAGGTATAAAGGCATATTCTCCTACCTTATGTTACAATGTTTTATAGTCCAAGAAAGTCGCTTAATGTCAGTATCACAGGATCTTTCACATAAGAACAGTCTACATAGAATGGAAAATGCAAGGCAAGGACTATTTAATATCAAATGCTTTAAGTAAAATAGTGCTCTTAATTACCAAGTCTCACTAAGTTTAGTTTACTTTGACTGTATTATTTTTTAAAGGTTCATAAGGATCCTATACTCTGCTTCTGATAATAATTGATTATAGATTAGTTTGCTTTTTTATTTCCACTTCAATCATGAGGTCTCGTAAAAGCAGACAAGCTTAATGGAGTTACTGTTTATTTAAATTGCAGTACCATGACCCCAGTCTAGTAACGTGATAATAGAGGAAATATTTTGGACTAAAAACTATGGAAATTATATAATTCATTGGATGAATGACCAGTCGGTTCTTGTAGCCACCCTGAAAAAGCTAGAAACAGTTCCTTCTGTGGCTTTCATTGTGTATTAAAAGAAATGCAACTGTGTAAAACAGACATGATAAATTAGTAATAGGATATTGTATGATAACACAATAAATACAAAAAAGAACCTAATGACATAATATGCCAACTGTAAAAGGCAGTGTCATGGGAGGAGATAACATTACATGTGGTTGGCCTATCCAAAAAGTCAGTGCAGTACCTGTTTCATAAACTCTATCAAAATATGCAGTAATTACAGAGGAGGACACATGTCAAATGATTATTCATTGACTGACAGAGTGGTATAAATTATTTTATCACCATAAATTTTATGAACATCATTAGAGCCGGACCTTTAAAGTCCATTGGGATACAGGAATCGGAATATCTCAGGCACTTAGGCAACTGCCTTATAAATATACAAGAGGAACTGAGTCAACAAATATACCAGAGTTGCTGACACAGGGTTTGTGGGTTCTTGCCAGTACAGAATCATTCGTGTTAATGACGCCTTTCTACTTTGAATACTGAAAGAATTCTGAAAAGCAAAGCAAAAAATTGTTTGGCATATCTATCCTGAAAGATAGCTACCCAGAATGAAAATGTTAAATATAAAAGAACATTTACTGGCATTTTTTATATCAAAAAGGAAGAGAAAAAATAACAAATAGTTGTGTTCCTAGATAGAAATTTAGGTATAAAGTAGATCATCTTATTTCTTTAATATCTGAAGGTGTTCCAGGATTTTCATAAGCATTTTAATATATTTACTTATTTGGATAATTCTTTTGAGAGTTATACAACAAGACTAAGGTTAATCAAAAGAAGGTACTTCTGAACTTTACCCAACCAAATCACCATAAACCAGCTTTTGCTACCTTCATATTACAAAAAAGAGAATTTGTCTGAGATCAGCTTCCCTCCCTTGTTCTTCTGGTCTGTGCTTTGTTTCTTCTCAGCTGTCTGGAGGCAGTACTATCAGTTGACAAAACTGGTTTAGTTTTGTTGTTGGTTTTGGTTTTGTGGGTTTTGGTTTGGTTTTTTTTTTTTTTTGGGGGGGGGGTGTTTGTTTTTTTTAATGGAAGTCAAAACTGCAGAACTGTTATAATCAAATTTCTGTTAATTCCTCCACACTTAACAGATGCCCAAAACAACTTTTGGATATAGATCAAAATTTTGACCCAGATAAATACTTGGGAAAATGGAGATGATAATGTTAAATAGGATCTTAATCACCTCTAGTAAATGGAAGGTCATAGTGTCTTGTAAGCAAACCGGTATGGCATGATGGAAGAAGAAACTGAGATACACAGTGTCACTTAGCCATTGCTTTATTTTCTAAGCACTTACATAAATACATACATATAAAAAAAAAAAAGGCACTTACTTAACAGTAGTTTAAATTACCAGACACAGACGTGAGAAGTTTTACAAAATTGGTAATTGCATAGATTCACCACTAGATTAATGCTTTGGAAGGAATGTTGATTTGGAACCTAAAATTAAATAATTAGACTGATTTCATAAGTTGCTGTGAGGATGCAGAGTTACTATATGAAATGGATATTTAGGTAATGCAATATTGGCAGGATGCCCAGGATATAAAATGATGCATAAAGCGATGTTGCAGTAAAACATTGCTGTCACGAAACACTGCCCCTTTCAGGATACATTTATAACTCTAATTTAATTGATATGCAATTCTGTGATGCATGTCACAGAACCTGAAGAAGAGTCAATTACAATTAATAAGGCTGTTAGAATTAATTATTAATCAATAGAGTATTTCTTAGAACATGACTTCCTATATTTACTAATGCTTCTCTTCTGAAGTGACATTGTTTACCAGATTAAGCCTTAGTGAGGCATATATAAATACCACAAAAATATATCCACTATAGCATTGCTGAAATATGCTATTGGAATAGGCTCTGGGCTTACAAGAATAGAGTTAAAATCTGAATGTGTTTTTATTTTATGTTAGCAGAGCTCATTATGAAGAAAATTAGCTTATCAAGAAGGACTCTTGCACAGTAGAACGAATGTACAGGAGAAATTTTTAATTTTGCATTTTACCCCATAAAACAAAACAAAACAAAGTCTTGATGGAAAACACTCTCCATCTTTAACTGATGTTCAGAATTTTAAAGAACTCAGTTACATTTTACACTATGGGAACCAGCTTCTGTCTATAGGGAATATTGAAGTTCTTATTCCAGCCCTAGTCTGAAAATCCACTTGATGTTCAACTTTGGGGTTTTTACTGCTTTCAATTTGCTCTGGTTTCTGAAGCTCTGAAATTTAATTTGCTGGTTACTACATTAAATTCTCAAATCAGATAATGATCTCTCAGCTGATTTTATTTGGTGATAAATGTTCTGGGCCTATCATCTACAAAGTAATGGGATTTTTTTTATAGTATCATATATTAAGAAATTGGATTATAAGCTATTGAATCTTCTAATTTTTTTGTGAATTAGAAGTCAGTGTGTACAAGTGACTTAACTTTTAAGGAATTTTAAGACAGTTTCTTTCATT
>NW_010326619.1:48785-50765 GCF_000700745.2 Antrostomus carolinensis | reverse complement strand
TCCTGCTGATCACAGGAAGTTGGTACCACGTTCCTTTTAGCACAGAACGATGTAAATGCTATTTAACTGTTCTTGGAGCTGCAGAAGGCAGCTTGACAAATGACATAAAGTTTAATGGTACATGCGGAGAACTAAAATGTGTGCAAAAACAATGTAGATCTGGGAGGGTTCTGTAATGCAGGCATGCTGGGATGTGCCAGATGTTCCAGATAATATTTTTGGATGATAGGCAGTCTGAGTTCTACTATGGTAAGTATAATAATTAAGATAGTCTCAGAGAATCATATGTGTTGAGCTCCATGTGAATAAAGGAGGAGTCTTCTGTTGCCAATTTTGTAGGAAGAGTTTTTGCAGGAAGAAACAGAACTGTGCTGTCAAGAACTACTTTCTTCAGCGTTTTGTTTTCTCTCTGAAGTGCTGAATAAATTATATCTTTGCTTTTTATTTAATTATCTGTAGTACATGAAACATTTTCTCCCTACCTTGCTGGTATGTTGAGAAATGACTATGAGAATGATTATGTGGAATTTATCTGCTCAGAGAAGCTAATATAAGTCTTTCTAGCTTCTGTAGCTTCTAACTGATTCTGTCCAGCTGTAGTGATTGTAAGTTAAGATAATTTAGCATTTTTACTGTACCATAACTTTGTACATGAAGGCTTGAGCTGACAAGTCTCTAGCTAGTACTGTAAAATGAATCTTTCAGTAGCAATGCCCAATAATATATTTCTTTACAGTTCTGTTCAGACTACACTCTTCCTTAATCTTTAAGCAGCTCAAAAGGGAACAGGCATTTCACATTACAGGAGAAAATAAAGGGAAATAAACTATGGCTGTGCTTGATTTCTATAAAGAACACCTATATGCCATAAGGAGAAGCAAGAGGCAGTTGGATTTGTGTTGGGTTTTAGACCTGAGCAACATTCCATATAGTAAGTTCTGTTATAGGCTGAAAAGTTTAGCCTGTGAGTTTCACTGCTCTAAGGACATGAAATTCCCATTGAATTGGAACTTTTGGTGCCCATTGTACTGTCTGTAGTGTGAGGTGAAAACCATGTGTAGATTCTCTAAGTTAGACCAAATTTAGCTGATGTATCTGCACAGCACAAACCAACATCTATTATCTCTCCCCTCAATGAGAGTGAGTGGAAGAAAAACCTCAAAGGCTGATTTCATTTTTAGCTGAGCATAATAATTTTGCAAGTGTATTCAATGGGTTAAGCATCAGGTCACTGAGCTAGAGAGATAAGTAAAACCCTGGCAACAAGGTTACCGTTTCACTTTAGAATGAACAGAATGTACAGAAATGCTTAGGATAACGAATGTGTGAGTTAAGGAAGCAGGAGAAGAAATGTAGGGAATTCAATATCTGAGTATAGAAGAATAAAAGAACAGTATTTACAATAAAGGTAAAAGAATCTTTTTTGCATCTGAATGAAAGACAAATTTAGATAAATGAATATATTGCATATGACCATTGAGATTAGTAACTCTCATTAGTAAACTATTCTAGTCTCGTCACCAACTCTTCTAGTCTCTTCCACCTGTAAACAATTAACAATGACTTTTGTATGTTTTGACACTATCTCTGCAGTTCAGCGTTCCTTTGTTTTCTATGATTTATGTAATTTCTTTACTTCTTGGGATAAACTATTTCTTTTCATTATGAAATCATGATTCAAGAAAAAAAAATTTTGGTTATTCATAGAAAAAATTTTTGGTTATTCATAGAAATTTCAGGTAAAAAGGAGTTTCTACAGGATTTGCTTTGGGAGAGGATCAGCCGATCTGCTTGTTAGACAGTTCAGGCCTTATTCTAGTTGTGTAAGTTAGAGTAGATCCACTAAAATCCCCAGAGCTACACAAATGTGAAGCTGACTCTAAAGAAGGCTGATAGGTGCCAGTGACCTGAATTTCACAGAATTTGTGCTTTATAGTCTGTGACAGCCTCCCACATGTCTACTAGTGGTGAAAGTGGCCT
>NW_010326619.1:993-48754 GCF_000700745.2 Antrostomus carolinensis | reverse complement strand
AAAGAGTATAAGGCAATTTGTTTTCCAAATACCAGGAACATAACACTGTTAAGAAGAAACTGTTCCAAAAAAATTATATATAAGGTTGCTGAAATTGCAGATATAAGTCTACCACATATGTGTCACTGCCAGTATTGTATCTGCACATGTAATTACAATAACACAAGGAAATTAATTACAGCTATATGTACACATGTAGAGAAATGCCAGGGTGTGGTTTTTTCCATATATGCTATCAGAAATCCTTTAATAAGGCTGGCATTTCAAGCTAGCAATTATAGCTTCCTTGGGGATAAAAATTCAGTCAAATAAAAGGTCATACATATGTATATGTATGGAAATCTGTAGTAATCCCTAGTGTCCATACTTAAATACTGCTAATAATATGTATGTAATTAATGAGTCTGTCAGGAGCAGAGATTTTTTTCTAATAAATTAAGTATTGATGAAAAATTAAAAGTTCATAAATATAATTGCAATGCTAGCAATAGAAAACATGTTTAAAACAAATGCCTTTTAAGTACTCTTATCAACTATTTTCTCCCTCTCTATATTTATACAGATATTCTTTGCTCCTTTCTAAATTGCAGTGAACTAGTAATCAATTACAATTTGCATAATCTATGAGTAATTAAATGGTTAACTCATACTTTTTCTTTTTCCCACTATTATAGAGCCATTGTAAAATTTCCCTACTACAGACTATTCTCTAGTTAATTAGATTAGATCATTCAATACCTTTGAAAATTAGTGTTCATTAATGCAAAAAATTAGTGGTGTTGAAAGAAAGACCTCTAGAAAAACATGTTTTATTAACAGAAGCATATTTCTTTCTAGTATGTCTTTTTCCTAGTTCACAATACCCAAATAATTGCTTACAGTTGTACTAATGGAATACATCTGATCAAAAGGAATCCCAGAACCATGAGCCAAGGTGATCACCCGCGATACAGGTGGTCTTTGTGCATTTATTTTTATTTTTATTTTTTTTAAGGAAATAAGTAACTGGGCTAGTTCTGCAGCAGTACTGACAGTTTGTAATATGGGTGATGAAAAGAAGATGGCCAGCACAGTGTGAACAAGGAGGGTTATTTAACTTTGTCAGGGAAGGGAGCGTGGGATGAGTCCCATTTGGGAGAGCAAGTGAATAAACCTGATTGGGAAAACACTTTGCTTTTACTTTGGGAGCAGTTTTGGAAAAGAAAGGCCTCTACTAATTAAGAAATAGAATTGGAAACACTTAAACTGACTAAACTATTTTTCCCACTTTTAGTTGCTAAAATTAGTAACACTAGAAGGCAGATCGATACAAGAAGAAAATCTTTGAGCCTTCTAGGATGAATAAATTCTATTTTTATAACAGCAGAATGGGCAGTGCTTTTGCTGTGTCAAAGTTCTTTTACCTGGTTGGCCACAGAATATTTTATTATTATATATAATATTGTATATATACAACTAGGTATTTCCACAGTATTTTCAGGGATGATCAGATTGGTTCATTCATATTTAGTAGGGCATTAACAGCAGCAGAAATCTGACATTTATTATGCAGGATTTTCCTGAAGCTCTTCAAACAGATATATTGCTGTAAATGTGTGCTGTATCTCTTGCAGTCTGCTTCAAGAAAATATGAATAATTCTAGATGGTGTATTTTCATTTTTGTAGGTTCTTTAGACTAGATTTCAGTGTACTGTAAGGAGGATTTAGTTGTTTATAACACTTAGGAAAGCCTGTTAGAGTTTTGTACTCAGTTACTCAATGGGGAGCTCCTACCTTTGCCTGGTTTCAACAAGATACGTAGGAGAACTCCCTGTTTTTAAGTGTAAGGGCACTATTTCATTACTTTTCATCAGCTAAGTTATCTTATTTGAATGGTAACCATCTCTGATACTCACAATTGCTAGAATATTTTAGCTGAATCAATTACCAGAACAAGTAAAAGGCTAGTATTTAATGTAGCAACAAGAAAAAATGAAGTGTAACTTGTAAAATTTATAGCATCCTAATTATAGTGGCAGGTAAGAGACAGGAAAGCCTATAGAAGTGAAAACGTGTAAGTGTGTGTTGTTTCTGTTGTATTGTAGACTGTTTTGCAAGGACACATTCTCTGGCTTGAGTGTGGGTTAATTGTGGCAACATTTTATTCAAAACACAAACACAAAGGGGTTTGGCTGCTTCAAGTGGCAAATCATCTGTTATCTCTGGTAGAAATGGCACGGTAAAAGAGAAATGATTCTGTATGTGGATACATGGGGGATATGTGAAGGAGGGAGGTAGCAAAAGGCGTGCTTGTCCCCTGAACATTTTGAAGTTTTCTGAGAAATGCATGTGCTCTTAGAATATACCTGTTTTATAGCCCATGTGGTTAAACAGACCCAGCAGACTTCCTGTCCTTTATACGTGCACCATACACTTGAGTCTTGTAACTGTTCTCTGAAGTCATGTGTGATTCAATGTCTTACTGTCTGCCTAAGGTAGTGAGATGAAAACACCAACATTATACTTACAATTAATAATCTGTTTCCCATTTGATTATTCAGAACACATATAATTATTTTTCAAGTGCAGATTTCTGCATTCACAAGCAAATACATATTAATTTTAAAACACACATTTTTGTAATTTCAAGGTAAAGAACTGGTTTTTATCTGTGGGAAAACTTCTCCATCGTAAATCTTGGTTTCAAGTAACAAAAACATTCTGAAGATCTTATTTTTAATCCTGAATCACTTACTACTAAAGGACATGCTCATTTCCAATCCTCAGAGGAATAACTGGTGTAGTAAATGAAGTTGTGTAAAGCTATGGAAGAATGGTATTAAAGAAAGTTTTGATGACAGGTTCATCATTACTCTTAAAATCCTCTAGTTCATTCTTCTGAAATTCTGTATTCTATATTCACAGAATCATAGAATTGTAGGGGTTGGAAGGGACCTCAGGAGATCATCTAGTCCAACTCCCTGTACTGTTGTAGTATTTGTCCTCTACACTTAACAAACTACCTTTCAAATATTAACATTTTTGCAAACATTGACAGTCTAACACATTTTTAGCTCCTTTCTCCTTTTAAAGAGCTCTGATCACAATTATACAGCAGCTGAAACTATAAGGGCAGATGCAAGTTGCTTTAAACATGATCTTCATTGTGAAATGACATTTAGTTAGAAATTGAAATAAATTTTCCATTTCCTTTTCCTTAGAGTTACAGAATGACTGCTGTGGTCTACTGCTGTGACTTCTTTGGGTGCAGATACCGCTATGTTGAGTGCACCAAGGAAGTACAGTTTTTAGTCGTGCTTAATGCTATTTGTATTTCTTCTACAGAGAGCAGCAGACACAGTCAGTGGAGATACTGAAAGGTAATTACTTCTGTTATTCTGTATTTAAATATATACATCATCTATCTATGAATTATATTTACTTGTTTACTTTTAGAAATTCGGTTGTAATATTTGAGGAATAAATTTTCAGGTTTTAGTGAGAAAACCATTAGTATCATTTAGTAAATGTCATAACTTCCATTTGCTAAGTACATCCAATGTAAATACAGACTACAAGGGTTGAAAAAATACCTTTTTTTAAAAAAACTTTTGAAATTTAGTGTTTCAGAATCACTCTGAGGATGAAAAGGATAATACATGTCTAGCATGACTTTTGGAAATAACAGAATTTTTCAATGAATATCTACATGCTAATTCCGTCTGTACAAAAATTACTGTTTATATTTGTGGTTCATATTTGTTAAATAGTAAGAATGGGGACTTCAGCTTGTCCCTTGCATTTGGATTTCATCAACTCATTCTAAGCTAAACCATGCACTGACTATAGAATAATTAATTACATTCGAGTGCTTTCACCAACCTAAAGGATTTACAATTGATGGTACAAATACCACTGCATTACAGCCAGAAGTCTGAGGTACAACATTAGTTGTTGATCACCAAATACAAGTCGCCTTGTGCTGGGTTTTTCAGGATTGTCAGTGTTTTTACCTCTTTATATGTGTATTAAACATCGTTCATTTCACAGGCAGCTGTAATGGTGAGGATTTACTGCTGTTTCCTCAGTTGTAGAGTGCTGTGCATGTTTAAAATGGCATTCCACTGAAGTGAGTAGCACTGCTATCATACATGGAAGTGAGGTAAAGATGGAGTTCAAAAGCCTTTTTTTTTAGGGTAAAATTTTATTTCATCTTCTAAAACACAGTCTTGTCTCTCCATTGCTGCCATTGTAGCAGTGCATTACCTCAGCTAAATGTAGATTCTTATTTTTAAAATAAATTAAGTATAGTCCTGCTTAGTATTTCATTCCAATTCAGAGACAAAGCAGCACCCGTCTTGTATAAGGCAGGGGTTACCCGGGGGGAAAAGTGTGTCATTCTCAGTCTTTTTTAAGTAACAATTGGATTTCAGCTTTTGCCCTTACCTCTTATATTGGAGTTTTCCAAACTTACAGTTTTCTGTAAATCTTACACATTCACTGTTTTCACTTAGCTTCCCAACTCTTTCACACCAGGTGCTACTGCCCTGTTCTTCCCTCACTCTTATTTCTCCTTACTTTTTGTCACTCCCTTCTCTTGCCCTCCTTCATTCCAGTATGACTGCTCCCTCCCTCAGATCCTTCCTACCTGACTTTCTACAACAGAAAGAAATCACAGACCCCTCTCAAAAAAAGTCATACTTCTCACTCCTTTTTTGTCTTCCTTCTCCACACCCACAGTTTCTTGCAGCCACAAGGAAGAGTTGCAAAGGAATTTTGTTCTTCATAGAGCAAAGCACGCTGAATTATTTTGAGTGGATTGCACATGCTCAGTTTGGCAGGGACATTACCAACCAGATGGACCATCCTTGGTGGACAGGACACAAGTCTCTACTGGACATCTGCTCAGAGATATTTTTGGGGGACACATGACTTGTTGAAATTTTGGCAAACTTTCATAGCAAAAGGCTCTTCTTTTATATTCATTTATAGAATGACTCTCCCTTTCCTAATCCTTCTCCCACACATTTTAAATTTCACACCTAAATCATTACCATATTATATGTTTTCAGTACGTTGAAAAATATTTTAAAAGAGGTAGAATGGTTTCTTCTTGCTCCTAACAACCTTTTAAGTAGTTTAATAAACTTAATACAAAATAAAAATATTTCAGCTTACAATCATCTGAGATGAGCGCTGGTAGAAGATTTTAATTGCATATAGTTGGGTTTTGGGAAGCTGAAGATAAACTGTGTGGATAGATTCACATATTTGGATGAAATAACATTATCTTCATTAACTGTACAGTCACCTATGCAGTTTCTGTGATACGACTGCATCCTTTAAAAAAAAAAAAAAAGAAAAAGAAGTAAAGGAAAAAAAAGCCAAAGCCCAGAAGAAAGACACTTCTTGCACATAGTGGAATGTACCGCTTGCTGCAGGGAGTATATACCAAAAGCACTAGCAGCTATGTGAGGATTTGAGACTACAGGATGTTACTATGAATATCTAGCTTTTTAAACTCTTCAAATGAGCAGGATGTAAAGCAAGTCGAGCAGCTTTTTTTTTTTCTTTGCTTTTTTTTTTTTTTAAAAAAAAAAGCCTTAAGCAGAATAAAAGCTAGGTGTTTCTGCATTACAGGTCTGATTTCTTCCAAACTCTTTTGACACATCTACATCATATATTTGCCCTTGAACTACACACAAGGCCAAACTTTCACCGTCCATGCAGAACACCCACTCCCCTCATTGTAGTGTCCACTCACACATTGAACTCTGTCCCTTACTGACCAGTGCAGAAAATCTGAGCTCTGCTTCTAAGCAGTCTTGTGGCTAGAAAAGTAGGGCAGCCACAGGCAAATTGTGACTCTTCACTTCTGAGCAGGTGTCATGATTTAGGATATTACACTCTGCAATTGGAGGTGGAATCACTAAATGTGTGAGTGTTCTTAAATTTTAGGAAGGCAAGCTAAATTAAATGCTTCCTGAAGAAGAGACAGATTTGTTTTTCTTTCCACCAGAAGCAATTTACCCTGTTTGTTATTGTTTCACAAACGAGAAAGGGGTAATGGGCACCTAACGTGGAGTCCCTGCTGCAGCTCTTTCACAAACAAACATCTAACTATATGCTTAGCAGAGTTCACTATGGTCTTTGACCTTCATTTTACTTTGGGAGAAATCTTTTCTAGTTATAGGAAACTTTGACATCTGTAGATTCTAGACATGCGTGCATAACGTAACCATGACATCATTACAGAGGCCTTGGGTTTGAAGATCTTACTCTGCTTAGCTTGGGAAAGAGAAAGCAGAAAAGAATTGTGTCATTCATGCATTGCACAACTACTAGTTGAACAAACAGTTTTTATTACTATTTGCACTTAGTTTCCATGTGAAGATGCTGCTCAGGTTCTTTTTCATAACACATTTTGTCTTTGTAAATATTAATGCTTAAAAATTGTTTGAATCATGTCCACAGTGGCATGCTTGGAAATTTTCTTGGTTTTGTTTTAGTTGTGGTTAATGCTGGAGAGGTAAGAAGAGATAAATATTTAAAAAATAACTTTTAGTCTTGACATTGTCCTGTCAACTTTATCTGTACAGATACACCTGTATTGCGGTGCCTGCAGAGCAGCACAGGTCCATCTGAACTAGCTGGCTGATGCTTGAAGTATCATGTAATAGCCTGTAGCATAGTTCTGAGCCAGCATGGAACTGAGAAGGGATTTCAAATCTCGCTACAAAATACTCAATAATTAATTTGCAGTGAGAATTTACTTGTTCTGACAGGAATATGTTACGTAAGCTCTGGAGGTTCTAATAACCTAAATATGAATCATGAATGCTGGCAAGGCAGTTATAAATGCATTCCTGTGATCAGATAGATAAACCCAAATTGCTACATACGTGTCCTTCTGAACCAGCTATAAGGCAATTTCACGTTGTACCTACAATACTTCTCTGCACAAATGTATTTCCTAATATCCCGGGGTTTATTTTTTTTTTTCCTCAAGTTAATTATGTTGGCCTTGACCCTAAGCTGCAACCAGATTGCACCTGAAGGAATTCAGAATGTGGGATATGAAGGTTGTAGAGAGCTTTGCACGCCCCTTTCACTTAGAAATTTCCATCTCCCAAGTATTTGCCAAGTGAAAAAGAGCAGGATGATAGAATCAGAGAATAGTTTTCTTGGAAAAGATCATTACAATCATCTAGTCCAACTGTAAACCCATTATTGCCAAGTTCACCGTGCCATTTGCTAGTTGTTCATAGCTGCTGTGGGTCAATAGGGTGGTTCTGTCATCTCTGTGTTGCAAGTCACCATGTGCTTTTAAGTATCCAGCTGGCAGCAGGGACTAACAGTATATTTTCAAACGCAGGCTTTGCTGTTGATGTTTAACCAACAACTCTGATGTTATCTCTTGATCATCTGTGCTGTGTACTTGAGCTCCTAAATTTATGTAACCTTATGAAACAGGAGCCATCCTACAGAGGACTAGCAAGAATAAAATCTCCAAATAGTGTGTTTATGGACTGTGCATCAACTTGGACATTCCACATACATCCACATAGAGCATGTTACACCACGACAGAACATGAAATACACCACCCAATAATTTATACACAGTTATCTCTGTTCCAGGAGTAAATTCTGGCAAATAGCTGTCTTCTTTTACTTACTGGAAACTTTTATAGATTTAAAAATTATTGCAAATTGGAATAGTCAAAAGATGAGCTTGAATTGCTCTGTTTGGTCAAATAAATAAATACAAATCCAAGAAATTATTAGTGTCTAAAATTATTGTTTAATCAATGATAAATATATTTTATCAGTTAGTTATAACTAGAATCACTTTATATTACTCTTCTTTATATTCCTATCCATTCCTATATCCATTCCTATCCTATCCTTCTGCTAGAGAAGGAGCTTAAAAAAAGTCAACAATATAGATCATAACTATTATAGATACCAAAGATGAGGTGAAAGGTAAGTAACACTCGAAGCAATTATTCTTGTTTCTAGGCTGTATTCATTCATTGGGATTTATTATCTGTATCCTGTCACCTATGGAGAAGCCAAAATGATAGCAAGCTAATAAGACACATCAGTTTGTTCTGATACAGTTATAACTTTCATTTAGTGATGGATTTCATGACCTTGAAGGTAACAGAAAGAGAACTGGGATGTTATAATTAAGAGCACTGATAATGTGTAAGAGCCATTTTATTTTATCTTCTTTCTGAGCATTGCTTATGTGATCAAGGGATGATTAATTTGTACGTAGCTGGTTTAAATCAGTCCTGGTTTTCAGTAGAGATTTACAGGCTAAAGCATGATTCCTTACTACAGTTTATGGGACAATTAAAGATGTGTTGTTATCTTTCTATGGCAGAAAATGAAAACATGTTCCTCAAAAGGAAAAGAGGAATGATTGTCATCATGGAGGTGATAATCACAGCTACACTGGCTTAGTGATACTTGTTTCACAAAAACACAGCAAGTCACTTGTGTTCACTATAAGAGGAATGTTTGTATGAACAGACAGTGCAGGATACTCAGAATTCTGGTGATGCTCTTAAATGGCTATAACTGCTCTGGTAGCAAAAGCACAGAGGAGTATGCAGCTACACTGCTGATTTCACATATTCAGTATTTGGTAGGTGACAATTGTCAGCATTCAGTAGAAATCTTTTACCAGGTATATCTTTACAGTCTGATTCTTACAGCTTTAATCAAATACATTAAACTGGAATACACTACTTCTGCTGTCCCTCATACTTCTAGGTCTCTCCATTCTAATTTATCTTGTAGAGATTCGTTATTGCTATTTTCTAATCATACAATGTTGTTCCTCATTTGAAAACCTGATTACAAATCTTATCACTTGACTTGCACTTCATTTACATGTCCTGTAAGATGCCAGTTGGAAGTTACTACACCTACTCAAGTTCTTTAAATTCTCAGTGTTTTGCTTCCACCGAGGTCAAAGTCATTTCCATCTTTTTTTAGCTCATTCTTGTTAACCTTCCTGCTTTGGCTCTGTGTTCAGCCTCATTCTGATTGAATACTGAGTCAGTATGCACCTAGTACTGAGATCAGAGATAGTCTTTAACCTTGATCTGTGCTTGCTTCTTAATACCTGTATTTCCTAAATTCTTCCCCATTTGTACTCAGTTTGCTTACAACATATAATTTAGTCAAAGTTCTGAATAGATAAGGAGGGAGGCAACCTTTTTTTTCCATAGAAATTTCAATATATGACACACAGCTAGGCAGAGCATATCAAAACAGAACAGACATTGCTGAAGTCCTTTACATTTTTGTCAAATACAAGTAACTCAGAAATCCATTTGAGGAAAATTGTATGGTAGAAATAGTATTTTGGAATGAACTTTATTATGAAATTAAATTTAATTTAAAATTTTGCAGTTATTTGCTTAGTATTTTGTCCTTTTAATGTCATATTATGTCGTCCTTTTTCTAGATTCTGCAGTTTGTTTCAAAACCAGTATTATATATGAACAAGAAAAAAAGCTTTTAGTAGAAGATCAGCTGTTTTAATTGACTTGAGAAATATCAGTCCAGACCATTATAATCGTATCACTGCACATGCCTTTCCCCCTCCCCTCTTCATTCTTTTACCTTTCACTTTTGTAACAACTGTTTTCCTGAAAAGAAAGGTGAGGAATAACTCAACCAAATATAATACAGAGTATTTCAACCAGACTCCATAACATAGTAGGGTTCCTCTAAATTAATTGGTTCTGTCACTTTCACACAGATAATTTACTTGTCTAAGGAGAAGATCAGTATTTCTTCTGCTATGATCTGTAGATCTGAATATTCCTCTGTAGAGTAATAATTAGATGTGGGGAGGAGTATTCCATAGACACGAAATCTTAAACCAAACCAAAACAAAAAAGTTCCTTCAAACAGTTGAAAACTGTTTCCAAGTAAAAGAATTAAGCTCATTGTACATTAGAACACCTATTCCTGACCTTTCCTAAGATGCCAACTTTTGAAGAGCTTTCAAAAGCCTGTTTGCAGGCTGCTTCCGTAACTTTGCAACAATTTTGCTGGTAGAGTCTGTGATTACTGTAGGGAGACACATTATTGCATTTGCATGGAAGCAAATAAAACTTGACTAAGGACTTTTCAGATAAAAAACACAGATGTATTATTCATATTGTATATTGGCTGAGAGAAAGAATGGAAGCATTGAAGCTGACACTTTCCAGATGGGTCAAAGCTGTGATTAAAGAAACAGACCAGAAATCAGGGGGGAAATGCCCAGCAGGATTGAAGCACGTTTATGGCATTCTCATGGGCAGACAGAAATGGAGCATTAATGACAAAATCTGCCTTGCAGCGGTTTGGGCATCTGTCCATTCCTTTACCAAATGTTGTAAGCTGAACTTTTTTGGTTTTCAGTTGTTTCTTTCCATCTTTGTAATCTACAGACAGCTCAGAACTTCTAAGTCTTGTCTATTAACTTTTATGGTTTTCATTTTAATGTTGTGCATCCCAACTTTTCACTGCAGTCTGGAAATCTCCTTTGACTTAGGACTGATAGGTGCTTTTAACTGACAATGGAGTAGTTGTTTCTACTGGTAAATTAGATTTCTTGTAACAATGGAAATCATCAAAGGAGAAAATGCCACTTTCTGTCTTTCTGACTTAAGACAGATGTTATTATTATGACCAACAGAATTTGGGAATATGTTAAAATGTCCACAATCCCTTCATTCCTCTTTACATTTTCCCCACAATTCCTTTCCCAGTCTTGTACTCCTATTTATACATGTGCAAACACATTTACATTTTGAAGGTTTTCCCACTTGTCATTTTTCTTACTTTTGAAAACATGAGGGGAAATTATGTGTCCAAGAATTTCTCTGCTAGATCAAAGTTGAACCTGGTTCAGTATCTTGTTTCCATCAGTGGCCAATACAGTTTGTATTTGTATAATAAAAGGCCTCTGGTGATGCTTCCCTGCTTTGTTCTCTAGCCTTTAGAGAACTCCAGGAGAAAGCTCAGATACACCGTAAATAGTATTTTTTCATTTTAATGTCTGTGTAAATTTTTAGTATCCATGGCATCCTGTAGCACAATATTACAGAAATCTTTGCTGCTGTGAATTCTAAAAAGTTGTATTGTGTTTGTTAATGAATGAAGATTCAAAACAAAAGAAGCTAACTGCTTATTTTATGTAACTTATATAGCCCCTTTATTCAAGGAGACGTCGCATGTTTATTCCCTATTTACTCTTTTCAGAACACTCCTTACGTTTCTTAGTAACATTAACTCTGTACATTGAAAACAATGGTTAAATTTCCAAAGGGTGCCCTGTTTTAAGTGCTGTATTTGAAATAAATTTGCAGTGTGATTTCATCTGGAAGCATACATTTGGAAGTGCATAGAATGTGTGTGTCAACATTACTTAGATTATTTTTTTTTTCCTATAGTTATTTGAGATCTTTCTTCCTGTCTCTCCTAGATATGCAAGTTCTGCCATTGACCGTCAAGGAAGCACATCCATGAGGAAGGTAATGATTCATAAATGTACTTTTAAAACCCCCAAATCCCCTAACAGTTCAATTAATCATCATATTTTAAAAGATACTTAAGATATCACAAACTTTGAAATTTGTCTATATTATGAAATATCTGGAAATACAAAGCTAGAAATACTTTCCATATGCAGAAGATTGGCTACTGCAGCCACAGCAGGTTGATGCAGTACTTCTAGTTAAGTTCAGTAGGAACCTTAGTATGTGTTCTAATGTATGTACTGTTTGTGGGAAGAGAATCATCGAAGATGTCATGGTTGGAAGGAACCTCTGGAGGGAAGGCTGCCCTGAAGGAAAAGAAGATTTTAAAACTTCTTGAAATAGTATGAAAACTATGGCAGGGAGATATGGGATTAAGATTTTCAAAGTATTTGTGGTACCCATTTTGAAAATCCTTCAGCGGAAAATATCTAGACATTATTTTTTATTATTTATTATTTTGACAAAAGACAATCAAGAGAACCCTCATTTACAGAATGACTATTTCTTCATTCTGACTTTTTTCACTAAGCGGGTGCTAAATAACTTTTGAAAGTTGCCAGATGTCGTTCTGCCTCCCAGTTACTTACAAAGCGAGGCTAAAGACCAGTGACAATAGTGGAATAAGTAGGACTAAATTTTTTGCAGTTTGTTTAAAACCTGCAGTTGTGCCTCTTGACATGCTGCCTCCAGCAGCTAATCCCTACCCTGCCTGCTGCCTCCCCTGGAAAACCCTTGGACCTGTGACTGTTCCTGGGATTGTGGTACTGCACGTAATCTAACACACACGATGGGAGGAATCAGCACTCCATGCCCTGTGCTTTGTGTACTTTGCCAGTGAACGCACCAGTGTCTGTGTCTGGAACTTCTTAATGGTTTTCCTTAAAAACTCCCAAGGCTCAAAATAACAGATACACCTGCAAACAGGTTTGCATTAATGAGCTTGGCTCCCTTCATCCTGACAGGTAACTGAATCTCTAGTCACCAAGGCAGACTTTAACAAAGCATAACTTTTCCTTTGGTGTTTCTGTGACAGCACTCCTCCTGCTACACTGGGATTATGTTGATCTCTCATTAATTTAACTTCATGTAGCACAGATTCAATTCTAGACCTTTTTTCTTTCCATGGTGCGCTGCTTGTTGGGGTGGGGTGGGAGGGCAGGCGTTTTATTTAACATTCTACTTTGTGTTGTGGTTTTGAGATGAGAACTTAAATGCTGACAACCACAGTATGTTCTCACATCATCTCTCTGTTTCCCATAGCAACACTGAGCCATTTTGAAGTTGCAAGTTCTGTTTTCTTAGTGTTTACCACAAAGTTAATTACAGAGTAGTTCCTTTATCACTCAGAATATGAAGCTTGAGTTTTGTTAGTTAGTAGTGTTAATTAAGTACCAATTCCCAAGGTATTGCAAACCTTTCACTTTCTCTAGTTTTCTTGCTTTGAATACATTGTATGTATGCATAAACAAAACATAGTAAGACTAATTAACTTTTGGTTTTAGAAGAGGTCATATTTGCAACTCTTCTTGATTTGTTGTGCTTTTATTTTCATTATTTTTAAAACTTTTATATTGAATGATGCATACCAGTTTCTGGTGAGTATCCTAATGCATATATCCTCCAGTTTTTCCATTTTTCTTGCAGTTCTTTAAATGTAATCCCCTATGAAAACTGTAATTTAATTGTAGGATTTTATTTCATTTCTCTATTTTTTAGCCTAAATTATGGACAAATTTGCTGATCTCTTTTTCAGAAACAGACACCTGCTCTGTCCTAATGCATTTTTATACAGAAAGAAGGACATTGACCAGATTATTAAAGTCACCACAAAACTTTAGTTGGCACAATATGACTGACCAGTACTGCTGCTGTGACTTACAATACATCAATTAAAAACAGACAGTGTGCACCTTTAATGCTTTCTCACAAACTTACTTCTGGTTTTTTTTCATTTTCTGACTGTTTTTTTAGTACATTTCCTATAGCACAGAAGCAAGCATTAATCTTTGTCTTCTCTAGTGCTCAAAACAAAGAGGTAAATTTGCAGCTCTCAAGGAGAATACATTCTGTCTCGGGGTGGTACAATGCATATACACTTACAGAGCTTGCCACCTGTCAGATTTACAATGTTTTTGTGAAGCATTCATATGCAGGGAGATAATCAGAACATGGAAAGATGGTGTTCTCTGAGCCAGCACACTCAGCAATCAGGAATTACTGATTTCTGCAAGTCACTAGAAAGTGTCCACGCTGCTCAACGCTGTAAAGTGGCTGAACTGCAGAAGAGTTACAAATAGGCCTATACATGTGCAAAACAATTCCCTCCTCCACTTTCATTCCAAATAAAACTTTGCCTCTCCAATAGCTGCAGTCCTGTTTTCAGCTGTTGCTTTTCTATAGTGCATAAACTGTAATCCTTCATTAGCCTAAATATTCATTTAAATATTATTTTAATTATAATCATAATCCTCAGTTATTTTAAAATTAACATTTGGGATATTTAAACACTTAATTATGTTGTACTACAGTTGTTAATAGGGACTTTTGTAGCACGTGTTTGCTTTTTCAGCACATGGTGAGGAGCTGCCATAAGGTAGGGTAGGTGAGCAGGTAGGTGAGCAGCCAGGGAATCTCTGGGAGAAGGTAATTACCTGTAGTCACACCACTAGTAAGGTGGCATGGAGATATATATCCCCAGCAGTGACTGAGGTGCCCTTCTAGGCCCTCTGCTGAGCTGAGTGTTATCGATCACAAAGGAAAAATACAGAAAATTGAAAAGGTGGCTCCTCATGTGCCAGCCTTTGCCTGGCTCTGCTGGTTTATCACGCTGTGGATATCCACTGGTTTTTCTCCTGGTAATGGCAGCACCAGTTACCAAGCAGGTAGCTACTTTGTCATGTTGACCTGTAATTTTTCCCCTAGCATTTACCTGTTTGAGATAAATCCTTACCATATTTTGAGTGGTATCCTTGTTTTTAAAGGGTTTAAATAACTACATGCTTTTCAGTTTTTCTTAAGAATCTGTAACGATTTTCTAATGCAGTCACAAAAGGAATAAATTATTTTTTTCCTCCTCAGAGTTATTCTGTCAGCCTACCCAGCTAACAAACTTAATTGTTTCCTATGGTTGGAAACAATTAAAGAACATGACTTCAACATGTCATTGGACACATGACTTTACACAGTAACTACATGGTGTTTATGGTGGATATTTCTTTTTGAATGAATATCTGTATAACTATCTCATGTATATTCACGACAGACTTCAAGTATTCATTTTATTAGGTCATTCATATGAGTGTATATATATAGCCTTAGTTTTCAAACTGCTGCATAACCATTCATGCCAAGAATCCTTAATGATTTGATTGCAACTGTAATTAATAAATGAAAAAAATGGGATTTTAATTTTCAGATTTAGCACTGTGTTGTTTTCTTTGTGATGTATATTAATAGTAGTAAGAGAAAAATGCCAAAAATTAGATGATTATTGATCCTACAGTAGCTAACCCTAAGATGACCATGGAGATGGCAGTGAATGCCAGCTGTTCCATGTTACTGCTCTTACCCACATTGATTTTCATTTTTTTTTTTCCTTACAGTCATTCCATTACGCTTCCCTCAGGGTAAAAAGCAGAAAATGGTCAAAAGGTAACTTATTTGAGTTAACATTTTGAAACTAGAAAATGAGACAACTTCTCTGACAATAAGTGGTCTGGATCAAATGGCAAAGTTCAACCAAATTCAAATAATTCTAAATTTGATAGCAAACACCAAAGTAAAATACCAAATAAACATGTTATAAGGTATAATATTGCTAGACTTGATGGAAAAATTTCCTCCGACTTAGGCAGAAGAAAGGTAATATCTGTAAATTTTGCCATTTCCTTCTTTGTTTCTTTATCTATTCAGAGCCTATTTGAGACTGTTAAAACAATTAACATATGAAAAATAGTTACAGCATTATAAGTTTGTATGAAAGTTATGGCCAGTGAGCTCTTTTTATTCTATTTGTTGATTTCATCTCCTTTCTATGAAAATTTTCCTTTTATTGTACTATATATTTTTAATACTTCTAAACCTGATTAGGACACAGCGCACAGTATGTTATTCTAAAATGAGCAAAATATTAAGAATTTGGTTGTGGAATGTTGCAGAATAAAGGCTGGTATTCTGATGTTACCTAAATTTCTTCTGTTTGACAAATATAATTCTTGTAGCAATATAAACTGGATTTTTCACAGAAGAATGTTTATATTTTAAGGACACTTCCTACAGAATCTTTTTCAGGAAAAATGATACCCTAATTAAGAAAAGAGCTGTTATTATTGATATTTACAAGGCACACTAAAATTTTAAGCCTTTCAGTTAGGATTTATTGAAATAACAACAAAAACATCTTTTCCTGGTGCTGTGCCTTTAAACAGGACGCAGTAAAGTTAAAATATTGTTGTTCGGTTAAATTCAGGATAGAAGAAATGTAAGCATGTGCATTTTTATGGAAGTGGATGATCCTTCTTTTTTATTGACGATATTAGCTATAAAAAATTGAGTTTAAAAACTTCCTAGGATTTGACAGGCCTTCTGTTTCTGAAAGTAACAGAAGATACACGGAAGGAGTAGTGTTTACATCTGTATACAGATGATGTCATGCTCTGAGTTTTGGATTGAGGACTGAAATGCCGATCTTAATCAGATAAAAATGCAGTCTTAAGAGGAATGAACCCTCTAGAGATTAAATAAACCATTACGTAAAGCAGACTCTTCTTATTTTGTATTCATGCTGAAACCAAAATTGCCGAGCATTGTGGAATTTGGAAACTGATCATTCAGTCTTTTCTCCCTGAAACTGGAGAGGATTTGGCTTGAAGGATTTTGAATTGAATCATCATTAAAAATTAGTAGTGTGTTTATATTGAGAAGAATAGTTCCTTCACTCTTCCATTCAGTGAGATGTCTCACACTTGTCACATTCTCAGGGAGCTCTCTAACAAGTGGGAGCAGAAGACGGATTTCCTGCAAAGATTTGGGGCACGGAGATTGTGAAGGCTGGCTATGGAAGAAAAAGGATGCCAAAGGTTATTTCACACAGAAATGGAAAAAGTACTGGTTTATTCTGAAGGATTCATCCTTGTACTGGTATACAAACCAGAATGTAAGTGAACTCTGTGTTTGGAGAAAGCCAAAATTAAACCTTAAGCTTCATAATTCTTCTGAATAAAGTCTGGTTTTACGACATGGTAGGATATGTTAGTGAACTGCCACTTCAACTGCCACATCTGGAGGTCTCTAGCTGGAAATATTTCAATTGTAATTATTTTTTAAATTCTCCAAAGTCCATGTCCAAGTTTAATAAAATAGCAGATGTTCATGGCACTCTTAAAGAAATGAATACATCAGCAGTTAGTGCTTTTCCAAGGACAGTATTTATTTGGACTAACACACTGCTCACACTCAGCTCTCCTCAGTTTTAGTTGTGTGGGGAGATGTATACATTATCACTGTTCATGTTGGTTAAGCATTATGTGAAGCAGATGGGAAAATCTGAATTTGTAGATCTCTTTTTCTGAAAGTTATTCTGATATAAATGTTCCTTTTGCTTTTTGCTGAATTAGTCTGGAGTTTGCAGTTTCTGGTGAAATTTTACTGAAAACCAATGGGTCTACACTTGAGCAATCTGCATATATGTAGGGAAAATAATGGAAAGGAGAAGCCAAAAATTGTTAGGCTGCTGTTCTTCCATTTCTACGCACTGAGCCTCGGGGCCTGATCTAAACTGTCTGCGTGTACAGCCTGCTTTCATTACTGATATTTTAGTCCATATTTTCCATTTTCTTCAAGAGGACAATTAATAGCATAATTGTCCTCAGCTTTCATATTTTCTTGTCAGCTCAAACCAGTATTGTTTCAGGCTGTGGATGATAAAGACCTTCAGGTTTTGTGTTGCACATTTTGTTTGTTTGACATTGTTACGTGCAAGGTGGTAATCATTATGTGTCCCACTGATTTTCAGTCTGTTGTTTACAGCCGAGCCATAATTCATAGTACAGTTGTTAATACTAGTGTTAAAATAAAAATCTGACTGGTGTTAGTATGTCTCCTTGCTTTTCCTGGTAAATTACTTCAAAAGAAGCAGGAAGTGACAAGAGAGACTTTCTAGTTACTACTTTTCCATTTAATCACTGGTGAGCTCGCTGTAGGAACCTCCTCAATCACTATTAACAGGGCACATGGTCTGCACAATCATGATTTTAAAAGGAGGTTTAAAAAAAATTTTTTTTTTTTTTTTAAGTTTTAAAATATAGACCATATGATGAAGAAACTGAGAATACTTCTCTGTAGCTGTTAATGTCTCAAATGCTATTTTAGGTGCTGTGTTTGGTGCTGAAAGGTTTTCTGTAATCTTCAGCAAAGGGGAATTAGGATGATTCCGGCTTCTTTAAGGAACTGTCAGTTTAGTTACTTCACAAAAGTTACTGACATTGTATGGTGAAGTAAAAATAGATTTTTAAGCAAAAACATATGGGGAAAATATGTTCAGTATTTCAATTGATTGGATGGTTGTTTTTAATATAAGACCCAAACGGCTACTGCTCATTTCTCTCTGTTCTTCTTCACCATCACTTTTTCTTCTCTTTTGATAGGATGAAAAAGCAGAAGGATTCATTAGTTTACCCGAGTTCAGGATAGATAGAGCAATTGAATGCAGACGAAAACAGTAAGTAATGGATTAATTCTGTTTATAAATTAAAGGATTGCTCTCGGAAATATGTTATATACAGTACTGAAAAATTGCAAAGTCCAGAGAAGGAAGTTACACAGGAAACCTTGAAATCTGTAAATAATACACAAGTAGATTCACTTAAGGTTTAGTGTTTCTCTTTATTATAAAAGATACAACTTAATGTCAATTCCATAAACTATCTTACAAAGAACTGGATAACTCTTTGGTCAGCTTTCCACATAGCTTAGTTACAACAGTTAAATAAGTAAAGCCAACAACAATTAACACATTAGCCAAGAGGTAAAACTTCCTTAGGTTCAGTATGGTAATCTTGTTAAGAATCAAGTGTGCAAGAAACAATTCTCATAGGAAATACCATTAAAAAACATAGCTAAGGATGGTTAATATAATCTCCATTTTCTCCTTTATGGAGGAAACTTACGTACTCAATATTGTGTTCTTCTCAACTGCTAAAATATTTAGGTTCCATATGCAAAATGAACATTGTGTTATTGCTTATGTGCACATTGCTGCTACAGCATTGTGCTCCCAGTAAAGAGCGTATGCTGAGCTTTGCCTGCCACGCTCCAGGCATATTTGATAACAGACACTCACTGGAAATTGTTTGCCAGCAGTGCTGGGATTGGAACACAGAGCTGTCAAACAGCAGGTTTCACAGAACAATTCCAATGCTTTGAGACTCGCACTTCACCGGTACCTCCTGATTTATTTGCGTGTGTCTTCTGTATGCTGGCTGCATCTGGGTTTTTAAAACTTGTTGCCATGAGGAGCTACATCAAATAATATTAAAGATACTGTCTTACTAAAGCTTTCCTACTTACAACCAAGCAACCTGAATTTTTGTTGGGCTTTTCCAACGACTAGACGCAGTTTTGGTCTGAGGAATACAAGTCTTACAACTATGAACATGTGTACAATAAAAATACTGAAGATATGAATTACAATACAGACTTCTCATCAGAAAATCAAACCTCTTCAATCGCTTGCTCTTGTCTGGAGGTATTATTGCTCTCTGTCTGAGAATTAGAAGACGGTGCAGTTTATTCTTCTATTACTCCTTTCAGCTTAGGGTAACCCTATAGAAATTAAACATGAACTGAGCACTGTAAATCCCTCTGAGGAATAAGTAGATATTAATAATGATATTGAACAAAAATGCAGCAAAAATAATACTCTTTTGTTAGAATATCAAACACTTAACAAATTTTGGTGAATTAACCAAGATCAAACGGAAGGTCATTGCGCACAGCTAGAAATAGCTTCCAGAGCTTTCCTCTAAGCAGTAGAACACATCTCCTCAGAACGCTTCTTGGAGAACAGTTTCTGTAGGGTATATGCACAGGAAAAAGTCCGATTAACGAAAACTTAGCACACTACTGGAGACTCAGTACCTTCAGGCTTTGAATCCTTCCAGAAAGAGGTAGGTCCAGGGGTAAAACTATAATGAAGGCGTTAATAGTATTCCCTTTGTTCACTGAGCTGAATTTCCCTTTGATTTCTTCCTTCACGGGCTCTCATTTATCTAGTTCCCCCAGCATAAAAACTACACTTTGTTTGCTGTTATTTTACCTGCTTCTCTGAAAACTGCAGAGAAAATAAACCCAGTGTTGGGCGTGCTTATGTTTCAGTACATCCAGCAGCGGTGACCGGAGGGCCCAGCCTGTGCTGCAGCCAGCTGTACTCCACAGCCTCCTTCAGTGCGCTTCCAAAGTGCTTCCCTGTCCTCCTTCACATTGTCTAACCGAGGGCAGGGCTGAGCATGATTGCCAGTGCCTGATTCCGCTGAAAAGCTAATGGTTCCCGTGAGCCTCAGGACAACTTTCTGTGGTTTGCTGCTTCTATATTCCTTTTACAACTAAAATGAAGGTGAAGGTGACCCATTGTTGACCCAGCATATTCTGGAAAAGTTTGAACTCGCTCTTCATTATTCTCTCTGCTAGACTAGAGAAAAACATTTTAGTTAGGATTTTCTTACCTCTTTTTGAGAGGGCTAGACAGATTTTATAGGATCCATTCTCGCTTCTTTCCACTTTAGGATATTTTTTTCATTTAATAGGAGCTTTTTGGTAGGTGCTGGAATGTAACTTAAAATTCATTGCAAGCTTGAAACCTGAAAATATAAATCTGGTTGTGTTCTTATTCACTTCTATATGGTTGAGTCCATTTTAACATTAATGCAAAAGTCAGTAAAGCAATTACCTTGGCAGTTAATAAGGGCAGGGGAAAGAAACCTGGTTCTTTCCTTTCTTTCCTTTTTGGTAGGTTGATTTGTTTTTAAATTAAAATTGCCTGAAAATTATGCTTAGTATTTCAGTCCATAAAGAAGTCCAGAGAGAATCACAGTGTCACTTTTCTTTCAGTTCTCTCAAAAGCAAAACTAAGAGCATTTTGGTACTCAGCTTGGATTTCTCCTCAAATTTCTGTTACTTTGAGAGCCATCAATGTGAACTGCTCAAACCTTATTGAACAAAAGCCTTGAAGTCTTATTAGAACAATGACTAGATTTGTCTTTTCCACTCTTTTATTGGGTGGAGAATGCTGGTTTACAGAATGACTGTTACTGATGTCCATGGTATACATCACATGAAATAGCCTTAAGAAAGCTTTCACAAGAATATATATTAATTGAATGCATTGTGCTGGATGGTTTGATGATTGGCCTCACTAATGCATTTAACGAAGGTACCCTGATTATTATATGAATCGTGGCATTATCTCAGACTGGGTTAGCTCTCCAGGCTATATTTGGATGTAGCATGACCTTGTCCCTGAGAGAGGAGATTTCCTGCATTGCAACTGAAAAACTTTCCATTGCTTTTAGGCAACACCTGCATCTTCAGGATTAAAACTGATCATACCATATTAAAAATCTTAGTTATTTATATTTTTGTGTAGTGTGGCGTGACATGAATAACATGTTATTTTCAAAGATACTGATAATTATAATGCCCCATGATGAACTTGATCCACAAGACTAAAGATTAATGGAACTACATATATAATTAATCACTGTTAACTAGTGCTTTGCCTGAAATTTCAAAAATCCCCACCTAGTGGAAATTTTAATTGCATAATTAATGTAAATTTAGGTTTTAAGTTTATGAGAGCATATGCCACACTGTTGTCATTTCATATTGAAAATGCAGTCAGAATTCTGTATAAAATATTATTGATAGAGTATAGCTAGGCATGAAGTTATATCTTAAAGGTTGCTACAGTTTCAGTAATTTTTATTACTTCATCTGAAATGGACTTGAAGGTCTTGGTAGACAGCAAACCACACTGGAGGCACCAGCAGGCCTGCACAGGAAAGAAGGCTCAGAGCTTCCTGGGCTGTGTTAACTGGAGTACAGCCAGTAGATGAAGGAAGTGATTATTCCCTTTCACCTGGTACTCATCACACCACATCGAGTTTACTGCCTCTAGTTTTGGGCCCTACAAAACAAACCAAACTTAAAAATATAAGTATGGTTTTTCTGCACTATTCATATTTCTCTGTAGATCTAGAATGATTTCCCTGGAGACTTTTCAACAGTTCTTAATGCTAGTGTATCTAAATACTTCCCTAATAATAGTTTCTGTGACACTTCTGGGAGATGAAGATGGATTTATTGTCATGTTTTGCAGCCCAGAAACAAATCTGCAAAACATTGAAATCAGAAGTTTCCACACAATTGAGATCTCCATTTCATAACAAAAAAGACCTGTTTTCTTCAGAGTATGTAAATATACAACAGTATAATACATTCTTGCAGCTGTAAGTGATCACCATTCCAGTAAATTAGCAGAGTATCAGGCAAAAAGAAATGAAGGAAAAGGAATATACACGTAGTCACCAATTATTCAGTCTGTTTGCTGTGACGTAGCACAGGAGAACTCCTTTGCATAAGCAGGGAGACCTGCAGCATTTAACTGATTTACCCTTGAAGAAATTCTTGCTCTTTCTGCATTTTATGACACATTCACAAATTCCATAACTGAGACAGGAGTCCCACAGAAAGGAGCCTTATCTGTTGCCTAATCCTGATTCATCTTTCTAACAGGTCCACTCTCTGTACCTTAACTGAGGTAGGGTTCCTGCGAGAATGTAATATTCACATACATAATCATATATTGTCTCACATGACAAGAGCATAGTAGAGCCAAATTTAAGTTCTGTTTATCACACTAAAAATATCTGACATATTTTAACTTTAATAGAAGGTTGATTTTGAAACCCCAATATTGGCATTTTAATGCTTCTATGTATGTAAATTTCCTGTCTAGGAAAATAATCCTATTTACAAGCAGAAACTCCATCATGTGATATTCTAACAGGATTAAGCATAAGATTAGAACCTTTATATCTACCACATAATCCTCTCCAATTCGAGCCAATACTTAAATCTCAGAACTGGAAGATGGCTGGGCAAATGGAACGCTAGAAGGTGGAGATGTTGGACAGAGATCAGAGCACTGAAAAGAGCGTGCTGACATCGCAGCAAAAAATACATCCACGAAAGCAGCACATCAGGCTTAAATAGTATAACAGGGAGTGTTTGTTTAGTAACCACTTTCTATTTTGCGTATTAAAAATTAAGTTCTGTAAGGAACTTCTCTAAGGAGATATAGTATTTGTTAATTACTGTGTAATTAACAATGTGTAATGCACTGCTCCAATATATGCGTGTGTGTATAAAGATGTAGACAAAATTATTTCAGATTTCTTACTCAGAGACAGATATCATCTGTTTTGCTAGAGCAGTTGGAGCTGCTGGTAGTCAGCTGGCGTAAGGGGAGTAAAAAGTTCCACATTAAGAAGCAGGAGACTAAGAATATTTGACACTAAAATCATATTATACTAATAGAGTAAAAGAAATAATAAATTTGATCAGGTTATACTTAAAACTCTATTTATATAATAATGATCAAAATCTTTTGCATTAAAATCTTACAATTCAGCATGTATAATTAACAAGTGCATGCCATCTAGTGGGCATCAGGGAGTTTCCTCCTCGTTCAGGATTTCCCATGGACTCACTATTTCCCTTTGCAAAATACAAGTAGCTAGGGAGAGGAGGATCTGCAGTTGAAATTATCAAAGGTCAGATGCCAAAATAATACTTAAATACCTCTCGAGTCTTCTTTTATGGAATTAAGGTGTTTTATTATGGCCCTCTGTGCAAAGGTAAACTCGCCTTTAACATACTTCTAATCTCAGGAAAAAGGAAACTGCAGGTAAATACCATTCTGCTGGTATCTCACTGTCCTGTAGAACCTTTGTTAGCAAAGCCTGTCACTGATCGTGTTTGTGTTAATAATAGATAGAAGGAGATCAAGGTGCCCAACTGAAGCTTCTTCAGCTTTCATTTTTGTCCCTGAAAACTACAATAAATCATAGTAATTAATAAAACACTCATTTGCATGTAAGTTATTAATAGTAGAAACGTTGCAGCACAGGTTTTTTATAATGCTATGTGTAATGATTCTTAATCTGATTCTTACATCTGGTAATTACCATATAAATGTCTGTATTTTAATGTAAATGTTATGTGTGATAGTGTGGGGGTTTTTAACATTTACCAACTAATCAAAACAGTAGTCTTTAACTATCTGAGTTTGTGGTTTCCTTGACAGCAATACTCCTTTTAATTATATTCACACACAAAAATTGTAAAAAATATGATTATTGTTCTTAGCAGTTTTCAAATAACTACTCAACTGAGGGAGAGCTTAGGGATTAAAGCATAAAAAAGCAGTAATAAAAGCATTTTAATGTGAACTCTAGTCATCCACACTGTAAGATTCTGAGCTTGATTATGATCTGATGCACGCAGTCTGAACAGACTACAATGCAGCGCAGTGATGTCTGTATATAGCCAGCCTGAAGGGAGAATCAGACCTTGTCTCCTGAAATCAGGGATACAGAATTGAATTACACTGTCCAAGTGGCTGCTGAAGGAATCGACATTTGAGGAAGGAGAAGGAACATTAGCAATGCCCAGAGCAATGTCATTCTTACAGCTACCTTTTGTCATGGCTATTCAGTACCCCAGGTCAGTGTAGCCAAGAATATCCTATACTATACTACTAACATTGTACTAGTGACACAAGCAGAACAGGACAGACTTGTACAATTAAGTTAAACCTGTTGTGATATGCTTTTGGAACTACTCCAGTAATTTCTAATTTTACTTGCACTTTTCAAAGAACTTCACTCTATAAATTAACCTTTGCATAAATTTTAAATCACCAAAGGGGGGGGAAAAAAACCCCCAACTATGACTTGTTGAATCAAAAGCTATCTGTGAGAACAGACCGTGCAATAAAAAAAATAGTGAGATACATGGAAATGACCAGGAACTGTAACATAATGATAAATATAAAGTCTAAATACTGGCAACTCTGTTATTTGCTAGGTGGCAGATGAAGAAGCATTAACTGTTGATTAACTCAGGTTGATTGCAGAAAAAATACAGCAAACATCAGTAGATTAAGAAGAAAAGTACCTGGGATATGGCTGGTTTTAGGGTAACTTGACTAAGCAACTCCTGGAATTAGAAGGGAGATTCCTGATATTAGAGTTAAGATTATTTGAGGAACTTCATTATTACCTACTTCCAAACAAAGCAAACCTGCCATTTATAGTCCCTAGATCATTCCATATGCTTCTACTAAGCTCAAATTGAATTAATATTATAATTAAGGATTTCAGAATGTTCTATGAAATTTAGGAAACATTCATTCATTTATTTAAGCTTATTCTAGAGATCTTAAAGTCTCATGACTAAGTAAGGAGAATTTGAGAGTGGTATATTTTTAATGTCATCTCCAGCTGAATTCAATTACTGGCTGGTTATTAATCTTTATTCCTTCTGCATTTCTTAATGGAAAATAAAATTTTGGATAAATTCACGTGTATCTTTAGAATCAGTTACAATACAGATATAAGATGGTTATAATGCATAAATTGGCAGTCCTCTATATTTCTTCAAGTAGGACACAAACTACAGACATGAGAAGAGGCAGTGGGATCAAACTCTTATTCCTTTAGAATAGTCAATCTTTGGAATACAACTGGTATGTACCTAAATATACTCAATAAGATTTTCAAATTTACTCAGGTTTTAAGATGTATAACATCAGTGGTTATTGAAAGGATTTATGTTTCTGTCATTCAAGGGCTTTTGAAATTTTTATGAAGTAGCAGTTAGACTCACGAATGTAGACGTAATCAGATCAGTAGGAATCCATCTACAAGGTTATCTGGCAAGAGATTCAGCCTGAAGATTCAAAATGCCTATGAAACCTGAAACATGCTGAAGAATTGTAGAGCAGGTCAGTCTCATGTATTGAGAAACTGTTGAAAAGAAAAGGTATCTCCTTTTTTTTTTTGTGATTATTTTATAGTGCCTTCAAAGCATGCCACCCCAAAATAAAGAGCTTCTACTTTGCAACAGACTGCCTTGAAGAGATGAATAGGTAAGTTACGTATTCTTTATCGTGGTAGTCCAATAATTGAAAATAATATTTCATCACCAATACAAATATACTCCTGGAGTGTGATGTAATGCTGATTGCTAGTGTCCTCAGCACAGTCCACTTAGTCCCCATTGATTTTAGTATGGACAGCATTACACTGTGTGGCTCATTTTATGTCTGCTGAAATTTTCCGTCGGGTTACATGGGACAATTCTGCAAAGGTGTGTTAGGAAAGTTAGTTGTGTTGGTCTCACCTACACTAATTAGAAATTTTTTTTGTTAATAGGCATAAAGTTGATCGTACTTCTAATTTTTTGTTGATCAAGGGTAGAAATATTAATGTGGGATAAAGGTTTCTGGTATATAGGACCAATGTGCATAGACCAAAACTCATACTGAAGAGTAAACCCACACAATGAGATAGGATAGTTTTAAGTTAACTCTGCTGTTGACTCACAGTAATGTGACATGACCTCAAGCCAGAGAAAAACAGCATGAAGTTTTTTTGGTTTTTTTTAACAGGAATTGGATTGAACTTATGAGATGCATTTATTTTTCATGCCAGAATTTAAAAAAAAAAAAACACAAAAAATACAACAAAAACCCCACAGCCTCTCCCCTCAACCCTCAACAACAACCCAGTAATAACAAATTTTATTCATTGCATCACTGTCCCAACAAGGACCAGAGGCTGGCAAAGTTCAGCTGTTGGTATCTCTGTGTGTGTTTTTAAACGTCCTTGGATGTGCTGGGTGGGCATTCAAAACTTGACTGGACAAGGCCCTGAACAACCTGATCCCACGTTGAAGTTGGCTGTGCTGTGGGTGGGGTGTGAGAACAGACCTGAGATCTCTTCTCACCTAAATGACCCTGCGCTTCTACTCTGTGATTCAGTGATGAAGGCAGAGGTTAGATAAAGGTGGGGAGGTACCTGTGATCCTTAAAGGCAGAGTCTAATGTTCTACCTCCTCTGGTTACTTCAGTAATTTGTTTATTTCCAGCTGAGGTAAAAGCAAGGACACACGGGGCAATGTTCCCATTCTTAAAGTCTTAAATCTTTCCTGGCATAGACTGCTGAAACTTTTGAGATTTACTTAGTTCTTTCTGTTTGCAGACTTAGAAAGACACAACTACCTCATGGGACAGCTGGTTTTTTTTTTTTTCCTTTGGAATACTAATGCCTAAAAATTATTTTTAAATTAAACATTTGTATTCTGTGGCTCACATGTCCCTTCAAGAAATACTGTATTGATGGCTGTATTGAAACAGTTCGGGGCAGTTCATCACTGATGGTAACGATGCGACTCAGTTCTCAGGAGTATCTTGCTGTGTCTAGTTGTCATTTTTAGGCCATAAATTTGCTGAAAAATATTTTTTCCAATCTTAGTAATATTGCATTGTTCAGTTTTGTAATGTGACTGAAATTTATATGGTCCAAAACTGACGGATCTTCTCCTATTTTTAACTCTGCATGGTTTCTCCCCTGATTTTAGCTACTATGATTTGTTGAAGTGGCATTGATCATATCTTTCTATTATACCATAAAATATTCTGACTCAAGGAAAACCAGGAAGTCTTGACATACATTCAATAAACTGCTTTTACAATATTCATTGATTTTTCGACACTGGGGAGCCAACAAAACTGTCTTTGTGACAGTTTTACAGCCCTTATGGAGAGTAACTGTTGGAAAGGTGCCAGGGTGTATTTTCATATCATACTGCCATGTTCGTTTGGAATTTACGAGAGCCTTTTTCCTGACTTTTTGAGTCTGCTTCCCATGAGAGCAGACAAAGGGTGAACTTCCTCTTGAAGTATTTTTCAACAGTATTTATCCTTCAGAAATGCTGTTCCTGTAGAGTAACTGTAATTCACTCCCCAACCCAAATGATGGATAACTACGCTGCCTCTGTAAAATCCCTGGGCATCCCCTGCAGCCTTTACACGCTTCCTGGAATTCCTTCTCCCAGATATCCTGTGTGAAATTTGAAATGAGTCAGCAAGGTTCACAGATGAAAAATGCACTTAAAATACTAATTTCACCAATCTCTGTCTTCCCAGCAAATTGCTAACGATGTAACCTGAGGAAATAGGGCAAATACTCTGCGAGGTATCTCACGCTCCTGCAGTCACCACAAAATTTAACTGGATTTTCTATGCTGACAGAGGGTAGATCTTCCACACGGAAAAGTGAAGGAGTTCTAATACAGAGGGGAACATAGCATCTCTTTATTCACTATGTGGGGAATGTATACCCTTTCTTCAACTACCTTTACCACCTTTTGTTTTAACAGCTGTTTTTAGAGTTTCTTACTTCAGATTCACTGTTTAATTATTTTTTTTCCACTCCAGAATATTTTAATCCACCTTTAATACTGCATTACTGTTGAAAGCATTGTACACCGACGGGTAGTGATTGATTTGTATGGAGCAGATAGAGTTACTCTGTTGTAGCTGAATTTTGCCTGCTGTGTTGCATGGTACAGACAGACTTTGGTTTGCAAAATTAATGCTCATGCTGTTTTGTCAGGTCTTACATGAGCGTAGTTGTGTTCTTAGAAATGAATTAATAATGAAATTGATGAGCTCATCTTTCGCTCGCCACGGTCACAGGGTACTCCAAGCTTGTTAAAGGCCTTATTTCCCAGAAGTGCTTCCTCTATTACCATATCATGCACAGCCTGTTTATGGCTTTAATACTCCTAAGGAAACTAGCATTGAATATAATATTTGGTTGTTTTACAATATCTACTTTATTAAAACTTACATGTGGTTGAAATGTGCAGTGCCTTTATAATCTCCTCACAGACTCCAAATATGAAATTTTAAAAAGTTCCTATTTTAGGCTGAATAATTTGATCACATTTGATTTGAATAACTGGGTTAACTTTGCAATTTTAATAACTCCCATAAATCTTTTGCATTAATTCAAAAAATATAACAAATATCTGCTACCCACTGAAACAGAATGATGATTGATTTTGTAGGGGTCACTTCCACTATTTTCCAAGTAAAGACCTGAAAGAGTCTAACACAATATTGCTCTTAAAAAGAAACTGTTTGAAAATTGAAGTATTCTGAATTAAAACTCTATTGATTATAAGCACACTTCAGGGTGCATATCCTGTGTATTTTTATGTATGGCATATGACTGAGTGAGTTACTCAAGGTTTTCCCTAAACCATCCTATTTATCAGTGAAGTGCATTCAGCCATCTTCCTTAAATTTTGGGCATGTTAATCTCCTTGACAGATCTTGGCCAACTCAGATGGTGGGTCAGTATTAATGTATCTTTTACAGTTTTGATTTTCTTTTTAGCTTCACTTACAATTAAGCTAACACCTAGGAAAAGATCTTGGCAACTAAAAATTTCAGACATACGCCCCTATTAGACCTTGCCCCTCTTAAACAAGAGTTCAGGGAGAAGTGAGCAGGAAAGTAATCACGTCAGATCTGTCTGTCCTAATTTAACAGGTCTTTAAAAAATAGAGCTGAGTAAGTTATTGAAGAGCTCTTACTCCCTAGTCCCTTACCGCTGAAAAGCAAAGAGATAATCCTGAAGAATATGAAAGATCCATTTCAAATAGAAATCCCTGAAATGGAGCTTCCCAATGGTGTTGTAAGTAAGCAAACAGCAGGTTTTCCCCTTCTTGCTTTATGTTCCTATAAACTTGTTTCAAATCCAGGAAAAATAGTCTGTGCCTGAGGCCACTTCTTTAATTTATTGTTCTCACATAAAAGCTCATAAGTTGCAGCTCAGGTAAAACAATTTTCTGATCAGAATTAGCTGCAGGCCCCAGAGACTGGATGAAACCATGGTGTGTAAGGGAGTGAGTAGTGCAAGAGTAGAGCCACAGTGCTCCATCTGGGGAACACAGTACACCAGGGAGTACTGGCAAAGAGCTCTAAGTCTTCAAAATCTCCTTTTTTTTGGCTAGCCACCTAAGTCCTCCTTTCTGCAACTTATGGGCTACTTGCCAGACTCGTGAACTACCATTTTCCCCTTAATGCAGTTGGAGAACCAGTGGCTTATAGCATTACACTAGAGGAGTTCAAAGGAGTTTACAATACACAATTGCAATTATCCAACACACAATCCAAATTACCATTCAGGTGTGAATTTATCCCCCGTGCGCAGGAGTTAGAATTTGCATTGGCTTACTGTGCTAGTTTAAATTACAAAATTAACTTAATCAAATTCTGCTGTAAATAATACCATTGTGAATTGGTATAGTTCTTCTGGGAGTCAAACAGTTCCACTGCATTTAATATCGCAGATTTTGTGATTACAGTGCTGTTCCTCTCAGGATAAATGCACATGCATATACAGTTACATATTGTGATGTTATACTGCGGTTACTAAGTTAGCGCTGCAAAATCAGAAGTTTTTAGTAATAGAAATACGTAATATACATAATTAAGTTGGGTATTTAACAGAATTGTTTGGCCTATTTGATCTGATTTCTTTAAGAGTATGTGGAAGTAGAATTACATAATTTCCCAAGTAAATCATCCCATCTCTTTAAATAAAAATTCCCCTCTAAAACCCAACAGACCCCATCTCTACCTTTTCAGGCCACATTAAACTCAGCTCTCTTGCTCATAAAGAATATTTCATTTCTCCAAAGCTTGCTTTTGGGCCAGTCGTTTGGTGAAAGCTAGGGTAAAAGCTTGAATAACTGCGTAAAATTGCATCACGTATTAAATGTTAAGAAATCCTGACTTAGATCCACTTTTACAGCTTTTCATCCCTTACCTGCACTTGCATAGGAATTGTAGAGAGACCATCTGGATAATACTGTGTGGCAGCACGTGCTGAAGTGTTTATAATGTCAGTCAGTGCAGAAGTGGTAGATGTGTGTGGCAGCTAGTGCTCACCTGGGAGTGGATGGATGCCCAGGAAGTTTGGTGAATTATCCAGAGTAACACAGTCTATCAGTAGGACAGGGTTACAGCAGGGTGAAATCTGGTAGCCACTTTTGACTACTGAAGAAAATATCTTCTTGTCATCTTCATAGATTTCTTTAAGTATCAGCTTGAAACTCCAAGTTTGACATAACAATGGCTCTGCCTTTTTGATCTGCCTAAGCAGTGTTAGTGCTGCCACAAATGTGTTTGAAAATTGGCAAGAGAAGTTCCAGTTGAGTGAGTTTTTGGAATTGTTTTGGTAGATCTCCTTAGGGATTATCATTGGTTTTATTTGAAATTATAGCCCTCCATAAAGTTATTGTGTGTATATTCTCTGCAATACACAATTCTATTTATACAACAAGATGCTATTTCACTTATTGCCAGAAGGGTAATTTATTCGCTACAGAAGTAGTGAACTTTTTTATCTATCATCCACCAGGAAACAAACAAAAACCCCACCAAACCAGACTGCTGACTACAAATGTGTAGTGGTGCATTTGGTTGACAGAGTGAAGTTTAAAAAAAGAAAAGAAAAAATAATTCCCATGAAGTGTATGAAGTGTACACACGTGCAAAGCAAGCACGAACTGGCATGGTTCACTTGTCAACTCTGAGGTTATCTGGGGCTATTTTTGTATTTCTCCAGCCTGACAAATCTAAGAAGACAATGCATGAAACAAGATCAGCACAGTCATGTCAAATTATCAAATCAGGGAGCACTCACAGTTTACCCCATGAATGATTTCACTTAACAAATTCCAGTAACTGTGACAAATAAAACAGCAGAAATACAGGCTGCTGAGAGCTGATATATTTGGAGAGACGAGCTCATTGAGAAGACTCTGCTCAGCATTATATTTCAGTGTGAGACATCAGTTATGTTTTTTGGCTTCTTTTGTGTTGAGAAAAATAAAGGCATTCATTTTTGACACACCTATTACAAGAACCTTTACTCTGTTAAATTAATATATTACCTGTACAACCTTAGAAATTGGTGAAAATAATGTCCCTTAGGAACCAAAACAGGAAACATATTGATTTTTAGGTGTCCAGTAAAAAAGACTGGTCAGGAACAAGCCAGCATAACAAAGACAAAGTCAGTTTTAAAATATATTTATGTATTGCAAAGGAATTTTACAGTGAATTCTGGAATCTGATTATCTCACTGATGTAAAAAAAAATACATATATATATATATATACACACACACACACAAAGCTTTTAATCAGAAATTAAATGTTAATTGCACTGAATAAATTCTATGTATGAAATAAATGGTTCAAGTGAATCTATATTTTAATAGACTCAAAACCAACTTGATTAAGTCAAATTTAACTTCCATTCTGGTTTTTCCTTTTAACCAAATAAACTCAAGGGTAAATGCAATCTCAAAAGCAAAGAAAGATATATTCCTGCCCCGACACATTTATAATACAAACCTGAGATGACATACAAGTGCAAGTAGTAATTGATGAAAAGATGCAAGAAAAATAGGAAATATATAACTAGGTATTTATTCTATCCTTTAATGCCTCAGTATTTCATTGGTTTAATCTTTAAGGTAACATTTAACAGAAAGAAACAGTGAAAATGAATAGACAATTTCTTGAATTTATACCTTTGCAGGATAAATCCATTATTTACTTTTTCAACTGAATTAAATAGTTTCTTCTGTATACCAGTCATCTCGTATATGCAAAAAGTGCACCCAGCACTGAGGGTATTAGCAAATAAAACTTACTGAACCACAGAAACTCAGAACTCCCCGGCCTGTTCTCCATGGATTTATGGAACGGTTTTAACTATAAACTTAAAAGAAAGAAACAGTGAAAATGAATAGACAATTTCTTGAATTTATACCTTTGCAGGATAAATTTTTTCAACTGAATTAAATAGTTTCTTCTGTATACCAGCCATCTTGTATATGCAAAAAGTGCACCCAGCACTGAGGGTATTAGCAAATAAAACTTACTGAACCACAGAAACTCAGAACTCCCCGGCCTGTTCTCCATGGATTTATGGGACGGTTTTAACTATAAACTTAAAAATAACAGCTTTGCACCCATTTTTTTTTTTTTCCTAAAAAATGGTTCCCCTTGGTTTTTATTCTCCTGCACTAAATGTAACAGTTCTTTCAAATTTATTGTAACTGAGATTGCCCAAGTTGTTTTGTTTTTTTTCCTTGTGCTATTACACTCTGGACTGTAGAAGGGAATGGCCAAGTGGGTGAAGCACGATGCCACTGTGATGGTGTGGCCTTCAACCACTCTGACCTTGGATTGGCTTATCACCATAGTCAGCAAACAAACTTCTTGCCTCTGTGCAATGAGTAATGACATATTCTTGTTTTTAATATAGTGCATTACAACATTGAAGCTATATGGAATTGTTTCCCCAGTTGTTTGGTCCACTTTAACGTTTCCCCATTGTTTTTGTTAAATGATCAGTAGGAGAATGTGCTCCTGACAATTCAGGGCATTTCAAGCATGACTCATTCTTCAGTGTCGAGTTTTGATTATTGTCACAACTACTTAGTTCATCGCTGCCCTCGGTGCCTTTGTAATCACCACTTTCCAGACCTTGGGGTAGAATCAGGCTCTCCGAAGAGGCCCTGGGCTGTAATCCCCTGGTACTAACCAGAATTATCTCAGTAAATTTCACTTAACTTCCTACCATGCAGCAATATTTTATCCCAAAGCGATGACAACAGTGCCTGTTTGTAATCAACTGAATTAATTAAAGCCAAGTCTGATTTATTTAGAATCTAAACCATTGAGACAAAGTACAAAACTTACTTCTGTATTTAGATGACTTTACTTGAGGCTTACCTTTGGTTCACTAAGGTACAGGCAATAAAAATAATGAATACACTTCTTGGTCCCTTGTAAGTTGTGACAATGTACCTCAGTAAGACAGATATTCTGTCTTATTGAGATGTTGTATAATATCGAGGGTAAAATGTTGTAGCAAAGTATCCTTGGGATATTTAGGATGGCTCCATGTCATCACAGCTGATTTCTATCTAAAATGCAAACCCTGTGGTTCATTGAGTGGCCTAGACTCAAACTTAGTGAAACGTGCTGTTGAAGTTGTTTAATTATCAAAAGAAAAGGGCTGTTGATATTATCAAAGAAAAAAGGTAGAGTTTTGGAGGAGAAGAGAACTCCAACTTTCTGCCTCAGGGAGCCAAGATATAGAGATGTACATGTAAGATTGCTGTACAGGTACCTGCTAGAATATCTCGTGTCTCTTTGTGATCATGTGAAATTCAAAGAGCTGTAAGGGAAACAGCTACACAAACCAAATTAGACAAACAATCTCCTGGGTTTTCTCCACTGTAGCTGCTTGTCAGGTGTAGCATATAGTCTTGCATTGCATGACCTTCAACTAAACATGCAGTCATCCATCCCTTAGAGTCCAATTCTGACACATACTCCCATTGCCTTCCTGAAACCTAACATTTGCCTCCAAGGCATTCAATTCAGAGTTCAGAACCAAACAGCTGAGTTCCCAAGCTTTCTGCACAGAACTTTTTATAACCTTGACTGCCTCTTTTCTTAAAAATGAAAGTGTTTTGCTCATCAAGTAAATTCATCAAGTTTACACAGCGTTCCTTTTGAACTGAGTTTGCATTTCCTTGAGAAAAAAGAAGTTAACTGTAAGAAAAGGATCTGTAATCTCAGCACTTCTATAACTCCTGATTAACCTCAAAAACATTCACTTTTTAAAAAAACCCCCACACAAAACCTAAGATTGAGATTCTTTCTCTTTTATCAGAAGAGATTTTATCATTACAAGGCTCTGAATGTCATCAGATAACCCTCTTTGTTGTCTTGACAAAGAGCTAACTCTAAATTGTGGTAAATGAGGTAAGAAAGTACTTGTAACTCTAGCTGGGGATCTCTTGCCCTTGGGAAGAGAAAAATCTGGGCAGTTTTGGAGAAGGAAGATTACCTTCTGCTGATTCCAGATTGGGACACTGAGGCCATATGAGTAAAGCTGATACTCTGTGTATGCCAAGAATATCCGTGTTCTCCTGAAGGTTAATATTACCACTTTGACTGTTGCCTATATATGCTTCCAAGATCTGAAACCCTCAAATTCACAATAAGCACCAAGATAAATTTGGCAAGAAATTTAAGACAATATCAATTTCTGTGCACTGGCCCCCAAAATGGATGAGTCTGTTTTAACTCTGAAAATGGTAATGAGTCCTAATTTATCACTGATGCTTAAGCACAACCTTAGCTGAAGCTACTGAGACATTCTGCTTAATTGCCAAAGGCATATGGTAAAGTATGACTAAAACTATTTTGTTCCAATGCTAATGAGTTTAGAAATTCAGGAGCAACTATTGAAATAATAGTGAATACAAATGTTTAATAATGAGCAAGGGTATGACGTCATTTCAAACACTGCAATAAAGAATATGCCTTTCAAAAGAAGCAAATGTCAAGTGATCAGCGTGCCATTTGTTGAATGAAATTATGCTGATGAGCACTGTAGAAAATAAGCTTTTCAGTAAACCTGTTAATCCATTTGAATTTTACTTCCTCCATGATAAAGACGAGTTATTGACATGTTGATGCAGTGCCTCTGTGAGCAGTCCAAGCCCTGCAGCTGACATTTTTCAAAAGTAATCATCGTTTCCATTTTTATTTCCTATTTGCTTACTTCTGCTCCAATACTGAAAGGCAAAGCAATATCATTGTACAATTCTTTCTATTTTCATAGTTTCGCAAGTAAATTAAACCCTGTGACGATTCCCTGTAAGAAGTAAACGTTGTCCCTTTGGATGCTTATGAAAGTCATAAGATACATACGACGATTTGCTGAAGGCCATGCAATGAGTCAGTGTTATATCCAATATTACAGATTAAGATCATTGCTCTGAGCAACTGCAGAGCGCTGCTTGGACCAGAAGATCAATACGTGCTGAACTCTGTGCTATTTTTAGCACAGAGTTCACTCTTCCTTCATTTTCTGCCTCCTTGCTGTGTATACCAGCTTCCATATGCTATGCTATTAGACCAATAATACAGTCACATATGTCCTTAAAAGCTTTTTCCTGTTCTAGTACAAGTGGGAACAAATTACTCTGAATAGTTTTCTTGCCTTAATCTGCAAAAAACTTGTCCTTATGATATAATATGTTCTGTTTACTAATTCTTTCTGGAAGTCTATAAAAGATGTTTTTGTCATGATATGATTCATTAACCAAGAACATAATTATTAACAAACTTTTTCTTGCAATGTTAAAAAAGAAAAAGAACTGCTTCTAGAAATTCTGAGGTGCAATATACTTGGAAATTAATGTCATGGTAAATAATTTAGTCACCGAGTAAGGGAATACTTAAGAATGCATCTCAATCATTGCAGTTGTCTATTAATGGGGCTTTTTTCTCTGGTTTATATTTTCTTGTTGATGAAAATAAGCTGATCCTTGATTTTCTGTTTGCTGAACATTAAGAAGACTTTCCTCTCTCTGGGTTAATTTCCTTTTTCCCTGTCTTTCAATCATATATTGTATAAACATCCAGTAATTTTATATAAAGAAAACACTGAAGGTATTTTCCCCAAAATAAACTATAACTTTCCTAATGAAAGAAAGATTGTTACTTTTGATCATACTAATTTATTTGGAGACAAAGAAAGAAACCAGAACATCCAGTGTGAAATGCAAACACTGATGTATGTACTTTCAGTTTACTAAGACTTGTTCTGGAAACCTAAGATTCTGTATTAAAAAAAAAAAATAAAAGGAAAATTATGTTGATGTCACAGCTCAACAAAGCTAAACATTTATATCACTGGTGTCATGAATCCAGACTAGCAAATAACCAGTGGAATACTGTCATAGTCTGTTTCAGCTTTTTGAGTACACGAATGTAATACAACTTATTTGCTAATACAGGTTTTCGTACTACAGGTTTTCGTACAGTTATTATCATAATTCAGTTTTATTTTATAGTATTTTAGTAATTCAGGCAAGTTCTTGAAATTAATAGAAGTAGCAATCAGAATAAATGCAATAAGCTCCTTTACATAATGTCTCTGGAAACCCTTCCACACAAACAGTTTGCAGATGCAGCTCAGAGGTTTGATTCTGCTTAAGGTGGAGACGGAGCTGGACATTCCCTGTTCTACACAGCCTGTTCTAAAATTGTTGTTTAGCCACTGCTAAAGTTTGCATATTAGTGAAAATGCTTCACATTTTCCTTGTGGCACAAGGAAGATTGATGTCATGGCTCTTCAGTAATGCAGTGAGTCTGATACTTTGAACAGAAGTCCAGAAGTACCTCTGCATGAACTTAAAATTGTTCACCACTGCTCACATCTGAGTCATGATTTTACCCACCTGAACAGTGTTCAGTTTTTGGACTAAGCGTTGTCTCTGATTTTTCCAAGTGTTAAGAATGTGTATGCTCTCACATTCACACTAGAAGTTCCTTCATCTCTCTTCCTCATTTTTTATTGTTCTATTAGATGGATGAATCGTTTGGGTCTTGCAGCAATTGGTTACACGCCTGATGACAAGGATATTCATCCAGATGAAGGTAATGCTTCACAGATTATAATTAGAAGAGAGCAGAGAGTACATATCTGCTCATTATTTAAACAAAGTTGGAGATGTTCTTTATTAACCTATGTGCCATATTTTTTAAAATACCAATGTTCATAAGAATCCATATCCTTGAAGAACTATATTGGTGCTACCACCAAAGAAAATTTTAAGGAGTTTTTGAAACAAGTGATAAAGAGAATGCAAGATTCAGGGTGAGGTATGATCTCCCAGATCATCACCCTAGAGCAAGAGAAGGCACCACAAACACGGGCCAATATGTGCTTTAGAACCATTTTTGCACCTCCTGAGCTCAGGTTCCAGCCTTGTCTGTTTCACCACCACCCTGTTATGCTAACATAATTAAGTGCTGAGGCTCAGCTCTACTTTGGCATCTAGAATCAAGTTTCTCTTTCACAGTCTGTGACTAGAAGGTGGTTTTATGTACTGTGGGAGTGAGGTGCCTAACCTGCTTTCTGTAACGCTCTCCTAAAGCATTAGAAGGTTCTGCCACGTCTCTGTGTGTATCTTAAGTGCCAGACATTTTCACAAGCCTGTTCTTTGGTGGCTGCCAAGCCACTCAGGTGACTGTGAAATGTCTACCTTTGCCTGCTAAGGATATTTTGAAAATGTGGGACCTGCTTTCTTATGGAAAAGCACTTGAGTGAAACCTGGAATGCTTTGTTAGCAGATTACTGGAGTGAAAGCGACCAGGATGACATCGATGGCTCTTTAACCCTGAAGCAGGAAGGCTCTTCAACACTGTGTGACACCTACCATCGAACACCCTCAGTGAGTTATAAATATTGCACTTCACAGTAGGTCACCAAGAAATACCTGTGTGCCTTGATTTGCATTTTCCTTGTTTTGGAACAATTAATTACCATGAAGGCAGAACAAAGACGGCTCTCGTTGTAAGAATGAAATTACTGCTGTTCCTTATGAGCCAAGACCTGAATGTTTCCATAACAAGTCAATTACACAGGAAGGACAGGTAAATGTCTCCTTATATACATGTCACCAGTGTGTAAATATGACATTTTTTGGCAAGATTTGGGAGATTGCACCAAATAACATGAACAGAATATTCAAACATTGACTTTACTGCAGAGTATGAACAGAATGTGGTGGAAGGGATGGTTTGTATGAACTGAGACTGTTTTTCCAGTATGAACATTGGATATTGGATGCTAGAGATTAAGATCAGATCACATTCATGCAGTAATCATGTTTTAGTACAAACACTTCTTGAAGAACATATCTTTAGAGGCAAGGGGGTTTTTTTTACAATATGAAGCATTGTGTACAATACCATAGCAGTGACAATATTGTCTGTTAGTGTCATGAGATGTTAAGTAGCTGATAAAAGTACTTCTAATATATTGTTTACAGACAGGTTTTGATAACTGAGGGGAAAAAAACCCCAACATTTTGTACCTGAAGAGGCTCTAGTAGCAAATAAGAACATTTCTAGTGTATGGTACATAGACAGGCTGTGATAATTATTCTATGTTTCTAAGCACAGATAGGACTGTTCTCTATTTTTCTTTCAGATTTTTCTTCAGCGTGAATGACATGATCCTCATACAGCCAGAACCAAAGAAAGAGTGACTGAGACAACAGCATCACATGGGTGAAGTTCAGACTGATTTTCACCCATGTGATGCTGTTTTATCAACTGGGATACAGGTTAAGCCCGTCCCTTTCTGTTTTTCCACTTTTTGCCTTTCTCTTTGTTTTTGGATTAAAATTATACACAGACCCAGCAGAATTAATTAAAATAATTTGAGAAGTTCAGCAGTCCCCCAAAATTCAAAAATCTTCCTGGGTGCTGAAGTTTTTTTTGGTTTTTTTTTTCTTTCTTTTTTGGCTGGATACTCATCCCCTAAAAAAAGAAATTGAATCCAATTATGATTTCTTCTGGGGACTTTCACGTCTTCACAGCACACTGCTGGTCTGAGTGTAGACTGGACAGGTCTTCAGGAAACCTGTACCAGTGTTACACTGTTCTTCCCAGCAGGAGTTGCTCATGGGCAGAGAATGAGCAAAACAAGAATAGGGAGTGGTTAAAACATAGCACTTGCATAAAAGTTCTCACTGCTAATTATATTCTCTTTACAGAGGTCCATATTATGACATATCAAAACACACACATCAGTCCATTTTATCAGTATATATCATACAATGTTCTACTCTATAGTCATTGTCTTAAGTCTGTTCAAAACGTTGTCTTACAGTCAGATGCTTTTGTATCTTCTCAGGTGAATTCTTCAAGTCCATTCCCTGAAGCCAAACACGGTCGACACTTTTCAAGTGAATCAACATATTCTCATTCTTCTGCCGAGGATTCTCGACAAGATGTAGCAGGAAGCACACACTCGTCAGGATGCAGACCTCCCTACCGAGAAAGACGCTCGTGGCAGGACCTGATAGAGACTCCGTTAACCAGTTCAGGGCTCCATTTTCTTCAGACTGTTCCTCCTGACGCAGAGTACGTGAGCGGCCGGCCTGGAATGTCACCGGACAAACGAAGACAAGCAACGCTACCAGTACAAAGGCGTCACAATTATGAGCAGGATGGGCCTTTCCCTTTGGTGGAATGTCCAAGGGGACACAGCTCTCATATCAGGCCACAGAAGCAACGTAGTCAAAGCCTTCCCCGGAACAGAGATGTCAGGGGAAAGGGACACGTAAAGTCCATAGAAGGAACAGATGACAAGCTAGAAGAGAAAGTTCCTATTAGAAGGCATAATAGTTTCTGTGTAGAAGGTAAGCTTTTCGAGATGTTCTGATCCTCCTCACTGCCATTGCAAGCCAGAGCAATATTGCCATTATTCTCAGCAACTGTTACACGTTGGCAAATTCATCAGTCACTACACAGCAGTTTGCACTTAAAATGCTTGGCTGTAGTGCTAAGAATATAGCTTCGGGGCTGATCAAAGTGTTCTCCTTTTATCAAAACAAAAATTGGAAGACTACGTTATAGAGTTACTTTATACCTGAATTTGCATTATTCCTTCCTGGTTTTAGAGACTTCATCTGAATGATTAGATTTGGTTTTAGGTTTCTTTATCTCTTTTCTTTCAGAAAGCATACAAGAAATTGGAGAAAATATAGATGGTTTGCAAGAGCTGTACAAATCTCTGGAACAAGCCAGTTTGTCAGCTTTTGGAGAGCAGCGTCCTTCCACCAAGCAGGAGTTCCGCAAGTCTTTCGTAAAGCGATGTAATGATCCGGTTATCAATGAAAAGCTTCACCACATCAGAGTTCTCAGGAGCACTTTAAAAGTAAGGCTTTATCATTAATCTCATGTATGAGCAATATGAACTAGTAAAAGTATAATTTCTTAATGTTTTCCGTGGATGAGGCTTTCTTTGTACCTTTAGAATTAAGTTCCAAAGAAACTAAAAATACTTGAAAAGAAATATGTTCCAGCTTACGGAAAAAATAAATAAATAAATATTTGGCACTCTTTATAGGCAAATTGTAGAAAGTATCAAGGACTGAGCCATCAAACAATTTAAACTGTTTAATAGTTTAATAGTTCCTGAACACAGGTAAAAGATTCAAGTGTCCAGAGTAGTTTCCCTAGCACTTTGCATTAAAATGAAAGAAGAAAAAAAGTGCTGAAATACCAAATGTGGCATAAACTTCATTTTGATGTGTACTGTGTCTTTCTGGTCTTTGATAGGCGAAGGAAGGGGACCTCACAGTTATCAACAGCCTTCTGGATGATCCCAACTTAACATCAAAGAAGTTTAAAGATTGGAAACTAAAGAACTATGAGTTTTTCCTGGACATTTGTGAGTATAGTGCTGCTGTGAAATCTCAAAACGGAGCCTCTGAACTTGCAACCTCAGCCCCGATGCTGACGCATACGCACTCGTTCATTGAAACTCACGTCTGACAGGACTCATACCCCGAATAATTGCTGGGTGCCATGAAAAAGCGAGTAAGATAAACATTGTAATAATTATTGATAACGTACTCAGCAGTACTGTAAATAAGTTGGATAAGAGAATAGTGCCACAGGATGCCTACTACATTGCATGATAAGACTATAATATTCTTTATGAATTTTTTGTTTTGTTTGCTATTATCAACCGATGTCCGTATCAAGCTCTGCATAGAAAGAAGCAGTGCAGAAGTGTAACTGAAAATAAATACCAGTATATTTAAAGTACTGTACTAAAACTAAGCTTATAGTATGAGCTCCTACAATCATTTTATATATATAGATATATATATATATAAAGACATATCTATGTATATAAAATGTAACATGATAGTTGACATTTACTTTTAAAATGCCCTAAAGTTCACGTTTTCACACATTTTTTTTCTTGAGGAAAAAATATAAAATGAAAACACGAATGCATTGGCCACTCTTAGAGATGAACGTTTATTTTTGCAACATTTCCAGGTAGTGACCATCTTTGCAAATAAAAGGACAGAGTTATCAAAATGTAAACTCAATCCCTATAGTGTGCCTTAAAATGTACACTGTACATCTAGCAAATAGATCCCAGTCGGGCCCTATGGGCATACTGGACATGCCATTTAGATACTGTGTTTGTAACATACTGTGCCTGCCTTTAACAGGAATGAATACAAGCAAGCAGGTGTGGCACAGAGGTTCAGATAGTAGTAGAACAATGCTGGATGTTCACTAATGCTGCAACTTGAACTGATTTTAATACGATTTCAAGTATTTCATGGTGAAAGAAAAACATCTGAGTATGGTACGTACTGCAGGTTCTCGGATTTTCTTCACTGTGAATTTGTGGCACATGACTGAGTCACAAAATTCAAAAAAGCTCTGATGCTTCAAAGATGAGAATTAAGTTGAAAAAAAAATCCTGAACTAATCAAATTCTGTAATAGACTGACATCTAGAGCTGAGTAAATTATTCAAAATTATATAATGTCTGGCAATAATTTTTAACTGTTAGTGGTACATTAGCGAGTGGGTGAAGTTATTCAGTACATCATTTGAAAACCAATCTGTATCGATTGGTTTGGGAAGACACACAAGTCACATAGTGTATTTCACTTCCTTGCCTGGATAAGAATGATTTCTAAGAATCAGATTTTGGAGAAAATGCTTGTATTCTTGGAAAAAAAAAAAAAAATTGCTCTGAATGGTACTGAACACAAATTTCAAACACCCATTCACAATTTTTTTTGGACAGTGCTTGCTAGAATATTTCTAGAAAGCAGAACAAAGGGGATGTGAATACAGTTGACATCATTTCACTTGAACATAGATACTCACTGACAATTTTTTCACAAGGTAAACGTAGTTGTCTCTCATACAGTTAAATTCATACAGTTCAATATAATATAGGAAAAAAATGTTCTTTCAATGAGGTCCTAGTATCTAGGAAGAGATCTGATTATTCACAAAGCCAGAACTGGGTGAAGGTATCCTGGTTGGTTAGTTCTCTAACTAACTATTTGAGAGAGCTATTTCTCTTCTAAAATTCTACTTACAGATACAGCTGAAAATGACAGAACATCATTAGGAAGATATATTCTCAAAAATAACGCAAATAGCAAGGAAAATAGACAATCTCAATTTTCATTTCTGAAAGTTAAAAAAGATATTTCTATGAGTAGATGAGATAAAAAGTTGAGAGATCATTTCTTTGCTCAGATTATCTTTAAAATCTTTAAGTTTCATGAGTTCATCTGTTCTGAAATTCTCAGAGTCATGAGTCCATTCTGCTCTTGGAGAGCAGTTCTCATCAAATATGCTTTGCACTGAATACTCAAGATAAATTATGCAAGAGATTCATAAGGTGAATGGAGATACACTGGAGAAATTTCCTATAATGGGGTTATGATTAACTGGGAGGAAAATTTGAAAGGTTTGTCTAACATTGCTTATGCCTTAGAGCAAGCAAAACCTAATTGTTAAATTAAGCAACAAAGACTTTATTCTTTCACAAACGTCAGCTGGCATTTGAAAGTCACTTTGCAATAATCCTGTTGTACTTCTTGCATGCATACTCAACTCTGTACCGCAGCCCTTCCCTCCCCACCACGAGTTTCTTCCTGCTGGATCTAGGTACTAATCTAGCCACACTATAGAAAGCAATGTACAAAGTCACCACAGCACAATTATTTGGAATTTCACAATCTTTAAAAATAACTGCAATGCAAAGTGCAATACAGACGTTGTATTTAAAAGTCCGTGCACCAAGTCCTGCTTATGTCTTAAAATATGTCAAATTCTCCTGGACCAGAAGGTATTTAAACACACTGCACAAGGCAGCTGAAATTATTATGGTAGTTTTGATCAGATATTTTTAAATGAGAAAAAAAAGATTCCTTTGTTGTTGAGCTCATCAAGGGAAATAAACAGCACCAGTACAAGAAATTAATTGACTAGCTAGATTTCATGCCTGAATGCTTAGATAACACTTGGTTCTTAACATACACAACTACATGAGGAGACTGTCTGGATGTGTTTTATTCCTCCAGATCTTATGACAGTTAGTGTCTTGATTCAGAATTCCTGCAGGTAAAATGTCCCTCAGCCAGCCAGCAGACATTCTCTGTGGCTCCACAAGCCAGTCTTTTTGTTACTGGCTATTTTTTACTCTAAGTGATGTAATGCTCCCCCTAAGCTACTGATTCCCCTCCTTTTTTAATCCTATTCTGTATTCACTGAAATCTCAGTTCTTTGAAAGCTGTCTTAGCTATCTCAGCAGCACTTCCTGAGGAAACCCAGACCTTTTTCTTGGTTTCATTAATTCAAGTCAAAACTTTCCTGAGCTTCCTCTAATTAATATGAACAAGAATCAGAGGAGGAGGTTCTCATCAGTCTGTACATCTACATTCTTTAAAACAAATAATGCAGAAATGCCCAGCCTGTGCTCTGCGACAGCACAGACAGGATTACATCTGCCCTCACAGTACCCAGCCTGCGCTGGATTGTACTGGGCGCCTTCACCCTCCACAACCCAGGGGGCTGCTTCACTGCACCGGCAAACCCTGCTGTGTCATCAGCTTCTGACGCGGTTCTACTTCCTCAGACACATCACCAGCACTTCTTGAACCGCTTCAGCGTCGTGAGGAGAGACTGATCAATTGCTATGAAAAGATTTTGGAGGATGAGATTTTCCATCTTTTCCAAGCAGGAAATTCTGAATATGAGTCAATTAATATTCACATGTGGACTTCTGTCTTTTAAACTAGAAGCTTGTTTTTTTCCAAGGAAAAGGAAATGAGTGTTGCAGAGAATTGCTAGAAGTACACAGCCACTTAACTGTATTCTTACTGTCTTCAGCAGCTACAGCTTTCCAGGGCAAAGCACTCACTCCCTCTCTGATCCAGGGTTTTGTGAAGGATAGTCAAGGTACCTTTGAAGGGGTTCTTTTACAGACCCTCATCAACATTGTACAATTCTACTGCTGACCTTCATAAGATTTCACTTTGAATGTTAATAGGAATTCAGGAAGAAAAATGAAGAATCTGGTAGAAATTTTTTAACTTAACACAAATCTGAGGAGAATTAAGAAAATTCTCGTGTCTTTTATTTTTGTCTCAAGTAATACAAATCAGACCTAGGACCATCACGTACCTTATTCCTTATATTCTTTCATCATGTAGTCTTACTTGTCTTCCAAAGTAATAAAAGCATTTTTTTTCTGAAAAAAAAACCAACCCAAAACTAGTGGTACTTATAACCAAGGTGATATATCTGTTTACATCCTAGTAAACCTTGGCTCTTGGCCCCTTCAGGTGGGACAGCTCTGCCAAGCAGAGCTATTTCTTGACATTTCACCAATAGTTTGGACAAAGTCTTTATGCAATTGGGGCCAAAGTGCTTCAAAGGTGGGTTGTTTAAAACACACCCTTGGCTAAGGCAAGATGCAGCACAGATGAACAGCACAACTAAAGCCTGATCTGCAATGCCTGTCAGCTCCCCCCAGTGCTGTAATACAAAGGATACCTACCATATAATTTTATTTACAGTTAAACACTAAATCTGTCGGCATAAGCAAATCCTGTATCTCTACAGAGATCCCGACTACTGTTTCTGGTCTCAATCCTGGAGAGATTCCTTAAGAGAGCACAGGTCTGCTTGTACTACTGGGCCTCAGCCCTGAAAATACCATTTATAGCACACCCAAGTTCCTGTTGTGTCATGGTAGAGAAATAAGAGGTAACTTCATCTCAGAAAGGGTTTTTAATTTCTCCTTAGTTTTCGCAATAGGGAACCTGTGCATCTCCAGGGCAGGCAGAAGGGTGCAGGTTAAAGCAATGCCTTTTTGCTTCGAGTATAGCTTTGTAGATTTTCCACATACCAGATGCCTTAGACCACTGAGCTTAAAATCTTGTTACAGACAATACACCATCTTCCCTGTTCCCAAATGATGTTTATTGACCATAAGTACAAAAATAAAGGTAATAACAGGAAAAACTGAAGAAGCAATGTTAGATAATTAATTTATATTAAGGAATAAAAAGTTATTTTTCTTCTAGAAAGTTTACCTCATTAAAGTTAAGGTTCAGAGTAGCTTTTTCAGGCAAACTACTGTGGGGATAGGTTCCCCATTTCCTCTCATCCCAGAGGTTTTTCTCCTGTTACACAGAAGCATAACATTGTACTTCTGATCAGTTCCACTTACTAATGTGTAGGCAGGCGACTCTCTATTCTTGATACAACTAATAGATGAAGAAGCATTTTTTAAATTTAAATTTTAATTTTTGCAGTTTATACCATACTTCCACATTCAGAAGGAGGATTACAAATAAAATAGTATAGTTTCAACTTTTATGAGTTTTTGAGAAAGCTGATATACTACTGGGACCTACTCTTAATAGAAGTACTAAAATAAATCAGATGGATACTGCCTGCCATTATCTTCAGGAAAAGAACCATATTCATTCTTAATGCAGGCCAGACAGATATACCTTTACTTTTATCAAGCACATACGAGCGTTAAAAGTGACAATTAGGGACTTTGCTGTGTGCACTATGCCACTCTGTGAGCAGTATTTGAAAGAAAGCAATGTTGTAAAACTGATAAAATACGTTGTGCACTATGCCACTCTGTGAGCAGTATTTGATGTAAAACTGATAAAATACGTCGACAAACTGTTGTTTGACCAGCTAGGCCCTCAAGCTTCTGTCCTCCCATTTCTAGAATATTGTTTATTCTCAGGCACTGGTGAGGGTATCAATACAGATCTTTTTACTGACTGTAATTGCATCTGTCTGAATGCTGCAGATTAAATAAGGACGCCACATTATACATATTAACTCTATTGCATTTTGTTTTCACTAGCAACCATGAAACAAATATGTCTTAACAAATCGTGTTCACTGGCCAAAATACCAGTAAAGACCCTGTTAACCAGTTAAGACTTCTGTTTTACTGAGAAACAAGGATTTCAGCTTAAAAATCTGAAAAGAAAACAGGTTAGGATATAAGAGAAATGCACTAGTATTAATAAACTTTTTACATTTGACACATACTGTATTACAAAGAAAAATATCCTTGTAAGACCATTAATTGCTGGGCCATAGGTGACTTCCGTCTAGTTTACTCCAGTAGCTAATACAACTTGTATAGAGAGCCTTTTTTAGATAACGCTTACATGTATGACAATGTATGACACCCTTGTACTATGGCTTGCACTTTACTTGCATTAAACTGTGAAGTAGGCTGTAGTAATGTCTTTGTATATTCAGGGGTTGAAATACCAAAGCACTAGAGTATTGTAACTGCTGGTGTTCAACCTGTACTGTTAGTTAAATCTGAACGTGCTATACAACGTGTCGTTTGAAAACCCCACTAACTTAAAATCCTTAGCAAATAATGCTATGGGGTCTCCATGGTCTTTGTTTCTTTGTAAATATAAACATTCTTACTGTTTCTGTAGCAATAGGTTATAAACCAAACTTTCACTAGGACTGTTTTCAATAACAAAAAAATAAAAATAAAAATCTATAGCGCCTTGTATAAAAAAATCATGGAGACTCCATGACCTGTGGGCATTTTTTGTTTACAAGCAGTATGTATATATGTATTAGAGGCAGAACTGTTATTTATCACAAAGTTATGTTGTGGTTGATTCTTTCTAAAATAAATTTATGTTTTCTGTCATTATGAAAAACGAGTCTTTTAGAGCCATCTAGGAAAGTCTGAAGTGTCAAGGTTTCAAATACCAGTAATCTTCCGTGCTTCAGCCTTGTTTTTTCTAATCAGCTGTGGGAGGAACTGAAAGGTAACGACAAACCACCTGGCTATGCTGGGGAAAATGTCTGAGTTCTATCAGTTTATGAGCATTCTGCAACTCTCCTATAACCACCTTCTCGCTTAAGCGCTTTCATGAGCAGATGCTCTACTGATACCGTAGCAAAGTCCCTCAGTTCGTTGATGCTACAGAGAAAATGAACTGCTCTAGGCGAATACAGGTAAAACGAGGTTTCAACCCCTGGATAATACAGTATTTCTTCAGTTTCACAACAGTATTTTTAATTTTATACTTGTCTATGTTGAGAAATGATCCAATAGTTTATATAGGCAATGAATGTT
>NW_010326619.1:0-974 GCF_000700745.2 Antrostomus carolinensis | reverse complement strand
TCCCCCCCCTCCCCCCCCTTTTCAGATGAGTTCTGTGTGAATTACTGTAACTGGCTGCGTTTTTTCTATCACAGATTATTAACTTGTTAACTTTTTGTGTGTCTACAATGAAAATTTATGAATGGAAAACTTCACTGTGTGTTGCTCACTGGGCATATACCTCATGGTACATTGCACAGACGTGTAAGTTGTAAGTTGCACTGCAACATTAAAAAAGGAACATATTGCTCTTTTTTCAAAGATATTAACTTATTTAAGAGATATAGTCTGTACATTATTAAAAATAACATTTATTCTTCCTAAATTCAAACAAAGCTTTTGTTTTGGGGAAAAAAAAAAAAAAAAAAGTTGTAAACTTCAGTTGTAAATTTGGACTTCAATAAAAGAATTATCTGCACTTAAATTTTGTGCTTGTGTTGCGTGTACGTTCTCTAATACCTGTAATTAAGAAGAGCAATGACTGTAAAGGGTCAGTCCTGGATCTGAATGGGCAGACACAGTTTACAGCTGATGGTCTCTCCTTGGACTGCCTGTACCTCCCACTGACATTCACATGGCTCAGGCTGTGGCTCAGAAAATTGTCCTGTCGTTTCCTTGGTCCAAGCAGAGGCACCTTTCATGGGTTTTTCTCACCATTTCACGTTCTAAAACGGGGACATTTGGGATTTGCGCTTTTCTGACTGAAACAGAATCTTGTATTCTGGAGTGGATGCGAGGGGGGGAATGTTTTCCAGGAGCTACCAGGGAAAAAACCCAAACCCACAAGTATCAGGGAGATGTAGATGTCAGTTCATCGCTCGGGAGCGTTGTCTCTGCCGAGGGCCCTGACACGCGGATCTCCAAGGACAGGGCTGCAGGGACACACCGCCCAGGACCCCACAAACTCGACTGTTCAGTGACAGACACCGAGCAGAGCAGGATAACGATCACTGAGCTACCAAAGCACACCTGCGACTGTGGTGGTTTCCCAGGAA
>NW_010326618.1:21947-22192 GCF_000700745.2 Antrostomus carolinensis | reverse complement strand
AGTTGGGAGGGGACACAACTGGGACAGCTGAGCTCATCTGGGAGATCCCAGACCATATGACATGGGCAGCAATATAAAGCTGAGGGAAGAAGAAGGAAGGAGGGGATGTGCAGAGTGATGGTGTTTGTCTTCCCAAGTAGCCATTACACATCACAGAATCACAGAATGTTGGGGATTGGAAGGGACCTCGAAGGATCATCCAGTCCAATCCCCCTGCCAGAGCAGGAACCTAAATGAGATCACAC
>NW_010326618.1:8361-21873 GCF_000700745.2 Antrostomus carolinensis | reverse complement strand
CTTGAATGTCTCCAGAGGAGGAGACTCCACACCCTCCCTGGGCAGCCTGTCCCAGGGCTCTGTCACCCTTACCGTAGAGAAGTTTTTTCTCAAGTTTAAGCGGAGCCTCCTGTGTTCCAGCTCACACCCACTGCCCCTTGTCCTACCATTGGGCATCACTGATGGAACCCTGCATTCCTGGAGATGGCTGAACACCTGCCTGCCCCTGGGAAGCAGTGAATGAGTTCCTCCTTTTGCTTTGTTTGCACACGTGACTTGTGCTTTACCTATTAAACTGTCTTTATCTCAACCCACAAATTTTCTCATTTTTACCCTTATGATTCTCTCCCCTGTCCCACCGGGGGGAGGGAGCAAGCAGCTGCATGGTACTTAGTTGCTGGCTGGGGTTAAACCACAACAGTCCTTTTTGGCTCCCTTTTTGGGTTTGAGATAATGACAGATTTGACTGAAATGTGCTAAATCAAATTTATAGCTGTTATGACTGTTGAGCTATTAATTGGCAGGCTCCTGTGCTTGCCTTACTGTAAATTAGAGGCTAGTGGTCATTAGCAGCTGCTTTTTGCTTTTGCTGCTTGCTGTACTGCTTATCATCGTATTCTGCTGTGCCTGGGAACATTTTGATAAGAGTGATGGTGATGTGCCTGGGCTGGCAGATGGCCAGGGCATCACTGCTGTTTCTGTGCTGCTGTACTGGAGAGGCTTCAATTCCAAAGTGAACTGGAGTTGAAGGGAATGTGATCTGTGGCTGACTCTACGTAGGAGCAGGACACCCTGAAGCATTTGTGGCTGTGAATAAGTCCACACCACAGCAGGTACATCCCAAAACATCTGTAGCCATGGTTATGTCTATGCCACACCAGGCATACCTCTGAAGAGATTGTGGCCCAAGGGGAAGTCCACACTGGAGAAGGCACACCTCAAAGCATCTGTGGCTGCGGATAAGTCCATACTGCCGCAGGAATACCTTGAAACATCAGTGGCTGTTCGTGAGGTCATGCTGGAGCACCTCAAAGCATGTAGCCATGGATAAGCCCACAACAGAGCAGGTACACCCTTGGAGGGATTGCAACCATGGGTAAGGCCATGTTGAAGCAGGTTTATTTCTGAAGTGACTGTGGCTGTGGATAAGTCCAAGCCACAGCAGGTACACCCTGAAGGGACTGTGGCTCCAGTTCTCTCCCCTGTCCCCCCTGAGGGGATTTAGTGAGCAGCTATGTGGTGCTTAGTTGCCTGCTGGGGTTAAGTGACAACATCCTGTCCTCATCACTCACGTAACTGTGTGGAGGTGGCCTCTTACCTTTCCAAGGCCCAGCACACTGCAGGAGGTGATAAGGTGGGGACCAGGGTGATGCCTGACAGCTCCCCAAAATCCCAGCAGGCTTTCCCATCTTCTCAGCCCACTTGTCATCTGTGGGGACAAAGTGCTCCAGTAAATGTTTCCCAGGCCTAGGGCCTGTTGGTGGCTTGAGCTCCTGAGGTGCAACCCCTTACCTCAGATTTAGGACCACCAAAGCCTTCAGGGCCTGCTGCTCCATCCCTTTTAGCAGAATTTCAGCATCTGGGAGCAGCAGAGCTCTGCCAGTCTTGGGACCCTGCAGGAAGCAATTTTTAGTAGAAGTAAGAAGAATAAGGGCCTGGCCAAAAGGCTTTGCAGTCCCTGGTGTGACTGTAACATAGGGGAGCAAACAGCAGAGTAACTGGGCAAACTGTGGAACTCAATAAACACAGTTCTGCAGCCCTGCATCCTCTACAAGTTGGGTCTCTCACCAACACCACAACCATTTTGTCTTTGTGGAATGGTGTGTATGTGTTTGGCCATTAATAACAGCTTATTTTGAGTGCTTGGATAACTTTCCTGTGTAGTGGAGTAAATTATGACTGACTTAACTGTGGCCTGAATCCATTTGTCATGGTAATAAGCGCCTTTGTTGCACCAATTAATTAACAATTTCTATTCCCAGAGTGAAAGAGAAGGGTGCTCTTTGATCTGGAATGCTGTGGTTTTTTTTCCTTCTAGCCCAAAATAGAACAGAACTCCTAAGAGCTATGTTGAGTTCATAGTTGATACTGGTACTCAGACAAGAATGTTGCAGGAAGATAAGGTGCTAAATAAAGTTAAACAAAAACAACACTGCTAATTGCAGTTCCATTCAAATGTCAGGCTGCACATATGGGGGAGGAACTGGGCAAGATCCTTCACTAATGTAAACAAGCAACACTGGAGGCTCTTGTGAAGTATTAATTTACACCCATGAAGGATCTGGCTCCTTCTTAGGAATATAAAAACAGAAGTGTTACATGGAGAATTTGCAAAACTTGTTTCTAAACCAAGAACGTACTCACCAGGCTTTGCCCCCCTCCACCAGAGCAAGAAGAACAAACTAGTTTAATAAAAACTCATTTCAAAGGAAACCTTTCCTGCATATCTGGTCAAAATAGAGCCAGGTTTCTCTATTTTGAGAAATTGCTTGTTCTTGCAATAAGCTTGCAAGAAAAATGACTAATGGAAGAAAGAATATCATTGCTCCCCTTGAAGGTTCGCTGTTTGAGGACGAGCCTGATAAAGTCTTGATATTCAAAGTTAACAAATGTGTTTCTTTATATAAATGTTCCACTGTATTTTAAAGACCAACATATTGTCTGGGATATACAGGACACTGGTTATACTTGGAGCCAGCTGCAAAACATCCTTTACAGACTTCAGCAAAACAAGAGGCTGTGTGTTCATACCTGCGTTATGTTGTTCTTCAAAACCTGTTTTCAAAATCTTTAAAAAAAAATACTGTGGGATTATGTCGTTATTTATCCATTGATTAACAAAACAGAATAGAAACACCAATATATCTGAACCTAAGAAAATTGAATTTCTGTGTTACTTAGACAATTTCCTTCCAAGACAAAAGTTAGAGAGGTATTGCATACTTAAATAGCTAAGCAGGGAAGAAAATTGTTAAGAACTAAATTTGATCCTCAGTGTTCAAATGAGAAACTGCTCAAAGCGAAGTTTGTTTCAATATTTTTCTCCCTGCAAAACAAGAAAAGTCTCAAATATACTGAACTGTCCTTCAGGTCAGAAATATTTTCATAAGGTTTTGGTTTAGAACTCTAATGTTGGCTAAATCTTTCAGAGAATCATCACAAATAAAGGAATTTTTAAATATTTCAAATTATTATTTAGGCAATATCTAAACATCTTTTCTCCTGGAGTCAAGGAATTAATCAAAATACACTTTTTTAATTGATCACTGATGGATGATGACTTTGTTTTATACAGTAACAATCATTTTGTTATATGATTCTCAGCTAGTTTATGTAACTGAATGCTAAAACATCTGTCTGGCATTGGTGAAGGCAAGAACACCCTTAAATAAAAGTGTCAAACAGATAACTACTTAGTGATGAGAATCCAGGGAATTGTTACCTTTATTATATATTAAGTTACCAAAACTGTATTATAGTTTGCAATATTTTCAAGATTAATAATTTAATGTGGCAATTCCTGTTTTCCCCCTTCATAAGTAGCCATGTCTTGATATTAATCATGTTCATTTTACAAAACAACAGAATTATTTAAGTGAAAGAAGAGGGAAAAAAAAATCCAGGGATTACAGTGTATCTGTGGAGGAGCTAAAAATGGGAAGAAAAGGCAGATCAGTGTTAAAATGTGTTTATGGAGCCAGGTAGCCAAGCTTTGATCGGGAAGAGAGTAGGAAAATATGTTGGATAGAGAGACTATAGGTTTTAAATATTAAAGTGGAGTTACTACACTGGATTGTTTCTTGAAACAATAACAATTTGAGTATTACAGAACAGTAGCAAAATGAATAATAACTATTATATTGGTTATTTCACAGTTTGCAAGTACTGGTTTAAATCTTTATGTCTTTAAGAAGATTTTGATTCTAGAAATGAGATGTGATAAGTCACTGAAGTATAATGATAAGGCACCGATGAAGCTGATGTGAAGCTCCCAATTCTAGCGATTTCATCGGAGCAGGACTAGCAAAGCCTTTCTGAAAATCCCACCGTGGAGCTGTAGTAGATCAGAGATGTTTGTACCAGCTTGGGGCTATGTTTTTGTTATCTTGTACCAAATTATGGCTGGTATTATGCATGCATTGCCAGATATGCTCATTACCTTCTATCTTTTCACTTTGTGCCTGCCCTAGTGTTGTGTAAGATCGTCCTGCTAAATCACTCACTGCTGAATGTTTACAAGCCGGAATTGGTGGAGCCAGTTAGAAAGAGGCACCTTGATCTTGTACGTGATTACTTCCCTGTGGAAGCTAAGACTCAAACAAACAGTAAGTATCAGTGTGTTCTCCGTTTTCTGAAAGCCTTTAACACTTAACGTTGCAATTACAGGTTGCACCAGTTCTCCCCTGGCATGGAAATCATCTTGTTTGCTGTTAGATTACTTTGGGGGATTTTTTTTCTTGTGTTGGTTTAGTTTTTAAATGCCACTTCCCATTTCTGCCCAGCTACTGTAGGGGACATGTTAAAGAACATTCTTCAAGGAGAGGAAGAAGACAGTTGGTTTGTCTTAATTTTTAAATTATTTTTCTTGAATTTGAGCAAGTATTTTGTTGCATTCCATTTCCTGGATTGTCCACAGTTTAATCAGTCAGTAGATCATTTTTAAAACACAGCCAGTAATGAAGGTAAATGCAATTCAGTACTGAACTGAGAATAAAGTCCTAGATTGTTTATATACTTTCATATAGCAATAACTGTATGACAATAACTTTTGAAATATTATCTATCAGTGAAAAAAAAATCTGTTCACAGAGGCATGTAATTGCTTTAAAAATATTCCTATTAAAAATGTGTAACAACTAAATACCTAGACTTCAGACACAAAGAAAAGCTTGAAAACACAACAATCACATCTTGAACAAATAAACCTTAGCCTTATGATTCAAAGCAGAGGCAAGGCAAGTGGAAAGAGATAAGAGAGTTTGCTTCATTTTTACAATCCTGTGAAGATTATGGCTTAGCCATTTCAGTGGGGAGACAGGGAGATATATGTAAATTTTCATTAATTCATCAAGTTACAATTAAGAACAGTTTTCTGAGTGCTAGCACACATTTTTCATTAGGCACCTTGGTAATCTTATTTACCATTCTTTTTATTTTATCACAATTTATTAATATACATCTGGTATGCTTTTATGCCAGCTTAACTTTAGGTTTTAAATTTAAGCAAAAATCTTTATTACAGGCTTTTGAAGATATTCATGCTTCTTATGTATAAATCCAGCAGGTTTTCCCTGATGACAGGCATTACTAGTCAAACAACTTAGGCAGCACACCACTAGAAACTCCAGATATTGAGAGCATAAATAACTTGAAATGGCAGTATGCCCCAAAAGCCTGACCATTAAGATAAAAATCATAGAATGGTTTGGGTTGGAAGGGACCTTAAAGCTCATCCAGTCCCAACCCCCCTGCCATCAGCAGGGACACCTTCCACTAGACCAGGTTGCTCAAAGCCTCATCCAGCCTGGCCTTCAACACTTCCCGGGATGGGGCATCTACAACTTCCTTGGGCAACCTGTTCCAGTGTCTCACCACCCTCACAGTGAAGAATTTCTTCCTAATATCTCATCTAAACCTGCCCTCTTTCAGCTTAAACCCATTTCCCCTTGTTCTGTCATTAACTTAAATCCAATAATATGCAGTAATAAGTTTGTCCTTCTCCACTAGAACCTTGTGATCACGTAGCTGTGTGGCAAGGGAGAATCCTTAGGTTAGTTCAGTTCACTTTTTCCTTCAAGTGAATTTATTCCAGCTTCCTTGATCAGGAAGATCCTTGATTACTGTGTCATCACTCTACCTGCAGTTTAGGCATAACCGTTGCTGTCTAGGCTTCCTATGAGTAACAAAAACAGTAACACCATCAAGAAGTACTGGGGTAAGAATGCTGAGGGAAGGTGACACCTTTGCCATTTGTTTGAAAAGCACCACAGGACAGTGCTGGTAATTAAGTGCTGTGCAGAAAGATGCAGGAGATTTTCATCCTTAAGAATTATGGAGATTACAGCAGCCTAGTGGATGGGCAAAGTAGATCCTGGACCGTTCACCCAATAAATTATTTCCTGGAAACTGAACAATATAGCCTCATCTATTCTGAAATACTGCCTTCAGTGGCAAATTAACTATCTACAGGCAGAAGAGGACTTGGAAAACCAAAAAGAAACTCATGTTCTTCCTCTTGAAACAAATTAACAAAGCAGGAGCAACCTAACAAGTTAGCAGTTGATCAGTCAGAAGTAGAGTCCACATTAATTAATCACTTCATAAAAAGACTAATCACTGTCAAAAGAGACACACTTTGAAAAGGTGTTTATGCATTCTGCTCTTCTATCAGTCTCTTTCAAGACAAATGGGGCAGACAGAAAACAGCAGATAACTTTCCCTTCAGAAATTTTAAACTGGCTTTTAATTCTCCCCCCTCTTTGTTGTCGAGTTATTTTTAACGGTGGACGCAGTAAGTTTAGGAATCCGGTCAGTAGAGAGAAGTAATGTTGCAGAAGACAGTAGCTTCACAGAATGGTCAAGGTTGGAAGGGACATCTGAAGGTCATCTAGTCCATCCACCCTGCTCAAGCAGGAACTCCTAGAGCACATTGAACCAGGATTTTGTCCAGACAGTATCAGCTTGCACCAGATATCTGGAATTTGAAGGCTATCAGGTCCAGCAGCTGACAATCCTGATTAATATTATCTGTTTGAATGCTGTCTCACTGCATGGTTATGTCTACATTTATAACCTCTTCTTCCACTGATTTCATAAGTTTTTAAAGCATATTGCTGCTGTTCTGGGAAAGAATGTTATTGTCTACCAATGCTCAGGTTTTAAGTCCAAAAGCAGTTTCAAGGAAGGTTCTGAGGTTTAGACTTATGGCACACAAACCATTTTTTTGTTTTGTTTTATTTTTCTATTTATTCAAAGTTATGCATACATTTAAGTGCTTAACTGCTCTGCAACTTAAATTTGGGCCTTGCAAGGTGAATATACATATATATATATATATATTTGCTATTTGTCCATGGGATTAGTCCTATGAAATAGAACAATATTTCTATTTTTTATATTCAACAAAAAAGTGTCCAAAAATATAAGTAAAAACCCTTCCAAGTCAGACTGAGCAAGTGTATATCTGCAACAATATTTGGTAGACTCTCAATTTTTCTTGTCATTGAACATTAATTTGTATGAAAGACCAGTACCATCCTCTCCAGTTCTTTGATATGGTTGATTATTCAGCAGTTTTCATAGCTGAAAAAGGATTCTTCTGATAATCACTCCAAAAGAGAAAACTAAAGAGGTTGACAAAATGCTGCAATGTTCATTTTCATCATTAAGCCCAATGTGGTATATTGTTATCTCAGAAGCACATGAGACTCAACAGGCATTTGATTACTCACATAACACCAGACAGGATACAGTATGTGTATTCTGACACATGCAAAGGTATCTGAGGGCAGAGTGACTAATGGCATTCTTCAAATGGAGAGAGCATTACATCATCTTCTTGCATCAAAAGAAAATTCTCCTCCTAACATTAGTACTTTGTTAGATTAAAATCAGTATTGAACACCACCACTAAATAAGCTCCAAATAAATTAACTGAACTTTTGAAATTCTGAAATCTCTCAAAAATTTTTGCTTCTTAGTTCCTTATGGAGGGGCTTGTGCTTAATAAAAGGATTTTCTGGAAGGATTTCACTCTGAGCAGCTGAAGCAAGTAAAGAAATTACTAGTTATCACTAAATCTCTTCCTGGTCAAGGAACACTTCCTGCCTGCAACCGTGTTAATCTGTAACATATAATATCCTACTTCACACATATGGAATGACACGGGATAGATAATCATTCTTTTTCAGAAAGGCCAACTTGGCAGCCCACTTTGATGTCAGGAGTCATCAGTCTGCCAGGTAAGTGTAACTGTGGTTGAATGTGTCTTTTAATTGCAGGTAGCTCACTAGAAAATTTCAGTGGGAGATTATACACATGCAATGCAAGGCATATTATATGCTAACTCTGTAGCAGAAGCAAAGATTTTCCAAACAATAATTCATCAAAGACCTTGCTAATGCCCCAAACAAAAACACAACAAAGAATAATAGAAAAGGTACTAGCAATGTCTTCTCCCCTTCCACTACAGCTTTTCTCAGCAAGTAACCTCTCAATGCAAACAAAATGGGAACTATAAAACTCAGCAGACAGACCACAGGAGGGAGACCTGTGCAACAATCAGCTCTGCAAAACTGGAATTTCAGGTTGCTTTCATCTTACAAAATAAGAGTTTTTGTTTCTCTAGTGCTGTTCTAACAGGTAAAGCTAACCAATGCAACATAATTTAAGGTCTTGCAGAAATTCTTTTAATCTGTTCTATAATTGTGATTTAATGCCAAATTCTAGTCCCATCCCTGACCTTTTACTAATTGGGTTAATGCAGTTCTTGTCTTTTTGTCCTCATGTTCAGTGTCTCGGAAGCACAGTTGCTTTTATTAGCAGGATGTTTTACTGTGCTAAAGCTAAATCTTGCCAAATTTGTGCTCTGCAGAGCCCCAAAACTTCGTGTGTGAAGAACACCACAACTTCTACAGTATTGCAAAAGTGTAAAAGGGAACATTAAAGCACCGTTGTCATCTCCCTGATTCACTGCTAGTGACAAATCCAGTGATCCAAGTGGTAGATCCATAACTACTTTTTAGAAAGCAGAAGCACTTGCATGGTGAGGCACTCACATTTGTTAATTGGGCTATTAAACTGCTGTTTAAATTTAAAGTATGTTGAGGGTTCTCCTAAAGTACCACTCAGTGAGAAACTAACCTTACTGATTTCAGACTGTCTGCACCACATCCAAATCATATTCTTCTCAGAAACGAGAGCAACTGTATTTGCATTTTGCTCCTTAAAAGAGCAACACACAACCTTACCATTAAATTACAAGTCTCTTGAAAGCAGATGTGCTAACCTCACTAATTCAGTGAAGAGCAAACAACCCCCCCAAACGCATATCCTACCAGGAGAAAAGTAGTAGAAAAGTAGATTTTCTTGACAAAAATCTATCAGATAATTAATTCATTCATATTTCCCATTATTTCAGAGCTCATTATAAACAAACAACCATTCGTTTGACCTGCAAAGCTTTTTTGTTTTTCTTTAAAGACACCTAATAGTTCAAAATAGCCTTTTGCAAGTGTGTTTGTATTCCTGGAGGTCCCTCTAGTGGCTCAAGTGTCAAGTTTATCTGGTTTGCTTTACTAGGCTACAGGTGTTTTGTCTCATTTTTTTGTAGATATTTCTGATAATACACGTAAATACTTTCTGAAAATTTATAATTCCTCCTAAATAAACTGAAAGTGAAATTTTAAAATTGTGACAATAAGAAAAAGCAAAAATAATTGTCACTTTAAGAATAAGGAAGCTATTTCATAGCTGCTTCTTCAGCCTGTCATAGTTAGAAAGTTACATGTTACTGCTTGCAAGCCTGCTCAACTGCAGTCACAGTTGGTTTTGTTTTGTTTTTCTTTTACAGGTCTATTTTAAGACATGGAGAGGTGGTACCTTATTAGCAGAATGTCCTCTGACACAGTCAGTCTTTTACTTGAGAATTCTGTCTTGTTCAGGTATGACAATGGATTGAATAATCTGATGTGTAAACCTCTTTTTAGGGTACATATGTTTTTAAAGTGAAGGTGTGGTACTTTCTGAGGAGTAAGCTTGCATTTAAAATTCAGAGCTTTTTAGAAGCAAACAAATTATAGGCTAAGGAAAGGCAAAGTTTGTAGCAGACAGTCATTTATTGCTGCTTTTTAAAACTGGAGATACCTATGTGACTAACAGGCAAATCTCCATTTAAGTTCCAGGCTAGAATTGATCATGCTGGTTAAAATGCCTTGACACGCATAGACATACTAAAAATACAGTTGTGCAGAGATGACATCTTAAGCATCACTGCTTCTCACTACTCTCCCAGTTCCTCTCATTCTGCAGTAATAAGGCTGTTCACCTCAAGATCCCAGAAGCATCTACAAAGACTGAAAGCTTAGAATTATCTGCTTGCTGTTATTTTTTTCCCCAGGAACACTGTCACGGAAGGGTACATCCCTAGACGTGCCCTTCACTGCTCAGAGATCTTCTAGCTCCTTTGTCTTTTTTCTTCTCACCTGAGGAGCTCTGCTTACTGTACCACTGTCCACACTTTCAGCTGCACCCATTTCATATTAATTAGCCTCAGACATGCTTGTTTCTAGTGCAGAGCTAGCTGGTCACAGCCTAACCGGTCCTCAGTGGGACAAGCTGCCTTATTATAATCACATACATGGAACAACAGAATTGGTCATTAAAGTGTTACATTTTAAGCTAGGGAAGAAACAGGACAAAGTAGCTTCTAGAAATCATTCTGGTTTTGAATACAGGAGACCTGATACTCTAAAGAGAGGATGATTCAGTGATTTCTTGTGATGCAACAAAACCCAAAATACAACTCATTTACCTGCCTACTATAAACTGAGGCAGAATATGGTAATTTAATGCAGCCAGGGGTCTGAGCCTAACATCCTTTCATTACTGACTTACATGGTCTTTGCAGAGTCTTTTCAATATAAAGAGCCTTCTTGTCCAGTTTTTACATGGTGTTGTAGAATATACTTAACAGCAGACTGATCTCTTTACTTATAAAACAATGGTGTCTCCTCCACTAGTAGTTTAGGACTTCCAAAATGCTGGTGACAGAGCAGAGAACATGAGAGTATTTTCTAAGGTGGTGGTTAATGGCTTAGCCCATGTTTCCCACTGAAAACAGGTCTGTGATTTGACTTCTGTTAATAATCTCGGCAAATACTCGAAAGAGAATAGCATAATATTTGACATTTACCATTACAAGCAATGATACATGAAAATTAAACCCTAATAAACTTAATAATTTGATGGGTAGCTGTCAATGCAAAAGGAAAAAAGAAAACAAAGAAAAATGGGCTGGACTTTAACTTTATACATTACCCAGATTTGCATAACAAACAATAAAAAAAATTATCAAAGAGAGCACCAAATTCCTGTAAGTATATTGAATTATAAGAAGTATTTTCAGTCCTCCATCAAAGAGGAAAGTTCCAGTCTCTAACCTGGGATTTGAAGGACCAGTTCTCCCACAGACTTCCTGTGTGACCTCTGGTGTGTCATTGTTCTTACATGTGCCTCGGGTTCTTAATATGTAAATGGGGTAATAGCACTGTCCTGCTTTGCTGCGGTGGTAAATGTGGTTGCGTATTAAGCACCTGGATTTGCTGGGGAAGAGGAGAAACAGGATTAGTCAGTATAAAGGTAAGGATGCTTTGGAAGACCATACAATGTTCTGGTGTCCAGACAGAACTAAACACTGGGTTTTTAAATCAAGACATTGTGTTTTGAATGGAAACACCAACTTGACCGAATGCTTTAACTGCTGCTGATATCAAACTTCACCATGTGAACAAACACGGAAACAGACATAACTTGGCTTATCAGCCACATAGTAACAGACTTAGTTGTCACTGATAACTCTGATCTTTTAAGTTACAGGCCAACCATTATACAAAGGAAAAATGAACACAGCCCATCACCACATCAATGCCTGGAGTTAATAATTGAAGGGGGAGAAATGGGAATCTGTTGAGGATGCAGTGACTCAAGTGTTACATTAGAAGACACAGTTCAACTCAATGAACATTCAAATGAAAGTTTCACCTTGTAAGACAATGGAATGTAAGTATATAAGTTATTGCACATACACTGGCAGAGTGAGCAAGACAGTGGGAAGGGCTGAATAAATGATGTCATGAATTTGCAGTATTGCAGGTGCATTCAGCAGCTTACAAAACTTTTAACCTCAAGCATCTGTAAGATAGTAATCAATTATGAATCTTCATACTCAAGCATTATTTCCCTCTTAGCAGATTGACATGAAGGCTGGAAAGCTACCAGGAAGGAAGACAGAGCCATGGGTTGTTGCATGGGTGTGACAACTGGTCAGAGTAGCCAACAAGCCTTATTAGAACTCTCCAGAAAAGGTAATGAAACTCTCTAGGAAACTGGATAATAAACACATCTAGTTTGAGCAGAAGCAAGAACATGCCAAAAAAAAGAAAATTGTCTGACAGAATACTGCAGTTTAAATAGTACTTAGAAAGATAAAAACTTACAGGACTTCAACAGAGAAACTTGCAGAAGAATAGTCCATGGGGGACTGAGATGATCTTACTCAGGTTCTGGTACCTTCAGCCTCAGAGTTAGGCTAAGAGTTTAGCCTCAGACACAGTATTGCTCCTTATTTGTAGATGGAGCTAAGCAAACCACTCATTCCTAGATTAGAGGAGACCTTCTGCTTGGGCTAAAACTTTCACAGTCTCAGCACCTAGAGCTTTCTGACAAAACTGTTAAACAAATCTGGACAAAAATAGCCAGTGCCTTCAACACCATATATTACAATCTGGTTCAGCTTTCAGAGAACATTTATTGATTAGGTCCTGCTTAATTTCAGGTTTTTGTACTTCAAGCAATAGTCACTGTTGTAACAAAGATCAAAGATAAAGGACTTGTTATGACTGTGATGTAATTGAATTTAACACAATTACATTCCTAGAAATATAAGCATTAACACAAACATGGAGAGTTAAGAAACAGGGACATATGGACCTATAAAGGAAATTTTAAAGCAATCCAGAATAATTACACAGGTCATCGTGAGAGAAACAAGATCTGCTGTTTTCTTGAACAAACAGAATTTGGATATCAGACTGTCTTATATAATTTTATATTCTCATCAAAAGGATGTGTCAGAGTTACATTGTCTAAAGGTTTTAGAAGCAAAGCACAAAGCAATCTGGACTTGCAGAAGAAAGGTGAACTTAAAGCTGATGAAAAAGCAAAATCTGTACTGAGAACACTGAATATTTATGGCTTATATCAACCTGTGCCAAAAAAACCCCAAAGCTCCAATGCAGTCGTATATGAGTCATACCACTTATTTTGATAGTGAAGGACAAAAATACTTGAAGAAACCCATTCCTATGATCATATAAAAGCTGAAAAGCTTGGGCATAGCTTTGGCTTCTTCAAAGTACCTTTGATTTACAGCAGTCAACTGAGCTGCAATAATTTATACCAAATGAGGTCTGTTATATATCAGGAAAGACCCATAAGCAAGTTACCTAAGGAAGCACAGTAATGCAACATTTGTACTCTAAATACAGAATAAACCCCTCAAATTACTTCACTTTTAAGGCTGACATGCTATGCACCAAAATTTGAAGTTAACAATGAAGGTAAGTGGACAGTGTTTGTTTGGAAACCCAAATCATTAAGAGAGCAATTAGAGTGCACACACGTGCTCTGGGAAATTTGTTAAAGACTTCTGTAGCTGGGGAAAGCACGTGCCTCTTCTCAAAGGGAATGAAGGATTAGTTACTGATGCAGTTATTCAACATCCAAGTTATTGCAATAGTTTAAGAAGTTAATTTA
>NW_010326618.1:1699-8335 GCF_000700745.2 Antrostomus carolinensis | reverse complement strand
CTCCACTAGTTTCTGTCTCCACTACTGCTGTACAGAAATGCTCATTATTTGCATCTTTATCTGTTTCACAGGCTTATTTTCATGCCAGAGAAGAGCCATCAGTATCATACACTAGCAGTATTTGTTTTTATTGTCATAGGGACAGGTGGGCCAAGTAATCTGGTAACATCTTCCTCTTCCCAAATAGGAGAGGGGAGCAGCAGCAAACAGCACTGGTGGTAACGGCCACCTCAGTGCAACTCAGCCCTGCAGATGGACAGTCAAGCCTGTTGTGAAGAACAGCCAGCAGGTAGGATCACTAACTATGCTACGTAAATTAAGAGCCACTTGTGATTCAACCGAGAAGAGTTCATTACTTACTCCACGCTTTCTTTCCCCTTCTTCATCTGTGAGTAACCAGCAGTGATATAAACCAGTCATTGCTACTTTTTCTTCATTTGGAATAATGAAGTATATCTAAAACCTGCAGATTTTCTCTATCAGGAATTTCACAAGCTATTTGTTGCTGTCCTCTACGTTCTCAATCACTTTCTGTAGTGTTTTCTTCTGTTCAGTACTTTGGTTTTCTTACATAAATAGTAGCTAACTTACTGTGTTTGTCCTGTTCTGCAATTAGACATCAGCAATGTTCTGCTGTTGTGCTCTCCACTGTTTAGACAACCTTTTCACTTGCACTAGGAATAACTCTTTGAATCTTCACAGACTCATACCTAGCTGATTCCTGGCTACTGTTTTGGCCTGATATTAGCAGACTGCAGAACTGTGACAGTCAGATAGTTGTCTACTATACAGCTGCTTCTGAGGCAGCAAAGTACAGAGGTGGACCCACGACTTCTACTTTCCTGCACTGTAGGTTTCTACTCTATGGGATTCTTCTACCAGTCCCATGAGTTTGGGACGTGAGCACGAGCTAACATAACTGCACTGTGCTGCTCTGTATTTCTCTTTCCTGTGTTTATTGTTCTCTCCTCATCCTCAGCCCTTGAAGACAATTCCCAACAGCATCTTGGAGCACAGATGATGTCTTCAGCTCTGTATCTACTTTAATATTTGCTTTTTACAAGATTGCATTCAGAAAGGCAGACTATCCGAATGTTAAATGACAGAGTTAAGGTAGAAAAATCCCTCTTTATTTTAAAGTTTCTGATAAAAGGCAGTCAACTGCCTGTAAAGACTCTACATTCATACAGGATCAAACTGAATGTCTGCTAATTAGTATCACCCCAGATGAGTATGTAGCCTGCTTCAGTTTTACATTTAATATGATTTAGCATTTTATGCTACATATATTTTTGTTTCATCAATAGTATAATCATAGCCAATGTGGAATAGGACACAGCATATTGACAGTAATAGAAGTTGTTACATATTTCTATAGCTACAGTTTCACTTTGAACTTGAGTAGCCAATAATAATTCCACAGAGTTCTAGTTTTTAGCTCTTTTTCTGAGACTTGTGGCAAGTGAGGAAGTGGCTTTTTAAACTTTGCTAGACTTGCATTCTGTAATTAGCTAGGAGTTACATGTTCACCTACACAGGTTTTGTTCTTTTTTTAAGCAAAGGTAAATAGCACTGTTACAGCCCCAATATATAGCTCCACACCCCTGTAACTGCAAAAGCTTTACCCCAACTACGTTATGATTCAACTTTATAGCAGAAACATTAATAGGAACTCTGTTAATTCCCAAAATTCATAACCACATGCAAATGCAACTTTAGTTTTATAGCTAATGGAAAAGATAGAGTCACGTCTTATCAAGGGAAAAACAATTTTGCCACTACCATTTTTGCACAGTGCACTAAGATGAAAATTGTGTCTGCAGTTTTGTTATATTTAAGAAACAAAACAGATTCAATTATTTTTCTAAGGTTTGGAATTCTCAAAGTACACCTTGCATATAGTTTATGCAAAAGAGAGTCTTGGTTTTGAGTATACTTCCTCTTTGAGCTGACAAAATTTGCCTATAGCACTGAACAGGCTTTTATAAATAGAATATGATAAAAGCAGTCCCACAAGGAAACACAGTGAAGGAGGGTTTTTTCACCCTGTAAAAATTGGTCTTTTCTGTAAAAGAATACATAGCAACAGACATGAAATTGGAAAAAAAAAAATATACATCATACACATTACAAACTTGAAAAGAAACAAAGATTATTTTAGCATAGCTTGTAAAGTGGAATTTGTAAAGACTGGTACTTAGCTTAATGCTAAACTTGTGACGTCAGCTGTTGGCATCAAGAGAAACATTTGTGAATTTTTGTAGATTCTACAAGTATGATATATTAAGATCCTAACAAATGAAAAGTACTAGCTGATCTGAGCAAAGCCACACTAAATTTCAAGCCTTTCCAGTTCCCAAGCGGTAATCCTTTTTATTTTCTAATACTTCTGCTTTCAACAGCATTCATTATCCCCTTTGCTTTCAATTGTACTCATTTGCCGGTGTCCACGTACAATCCAGCTTCAACTAAGGTTTTCAGGTATGGTTTTGTCTGCCTTATCTGAACGTTGCCCTTCCTGAAGCACTTGTTTTGAATTGGAACTATTCCCACATTCCTGTATTTTCTTTCGGCATAAACTAGCGCTGTGGTTTCACAAGAGATTAGTTCCAGGAGTTTGTGTGTCATGCTGTGTACCACATTAGTGAACCAATTCTGCTGAAAAATGACCTGGCAAAAATGAGTTCTTTTTAAGTGAACTCCATTTGATTCACTGTAAGGCCACACAAAAAGCTGTGTTGGCACAGCTTCAAAGTGGCATGCCATGTTGTGGGAACAGGGCAGTGAAGGTCCCGGAGTGTCAGCCTCCCTCCACACCCCATCTACAATGTGCTGTGTAAGCACAACCCATTCCTTTATTTTAACCGAGCAGTGTTGCTGTGTGTTTTCTCCAGTCTGTTTACAGAATCACAGAATCACAGAATATTAGGGATTGGAAGGGACCTCAAAAGATCATCCAGTCCAATCCCCCTGCCAGAGCAGGAACCTAAATGAGATCACACAGGAAGGCGTCCAGGCGGGTCTTGAATGTCTCCAGAGAAGGAGACTCCACACCCTCCCTGGGCAGCCTGTCCCAGGGCTCTGGCACCCTCACCACAAAGAAGTTTTTTCTCAAGTTTAAGCAGAACCTCCTGTGTGTCCAGCTCACACCCATTGCCCCTTGTCCTACCATTGGGCATCACTGAGAAGAGCCTGGCTCCATCCTCCTGACATTCACCCTTAACATATTTATAAACATTAATGAGGTCTCCCCTCAGTCTCCTCCAAGCTAAAGAGCCCCAGCTCCCTCAGCCTTTCCTCATCAGGGAGATGCTCTACTCCCTTCATCATCTTGGTGGGTTCCATCTCCTCCTTCTGTTGTTTACTTCCCTGATGTCTACATTTCCTTTTTATCACTTCTCCACCCTCAGGTTTTCTCCTCAGAATAAATCCACTTCTATGAAGTTCACTGGCTGACATCTGTATGCAAGTTTCTGCAGACTCACTAACAGTGCATTATTCAAATGGCCTCTGGTGCTCTTTACTGTGTTAAGCAGATGAAAACGGAAACAAAAAAGACAAAGTACCTATATTTGCATTAGCATTTTGCACATTCATTTGTTAAAGGCTTGGTGCCCTACCCTATCCAAACCAAAGCATGGTCCACAGAAGCTAATGGGAAGACTTCTGCAAATACTTGATTTGCCTTGTGTCCTTGTGTCCTGGCGGTTGCAGGAAGGATCAGGCTCCAGAGGCATACCTTAGAAACTGCTTATTGATTGTGCACAGATAGGGCAAAGGGGAATTACATGAAATAACATTCTATAACAACTGCTGCTCTGGAAAGAAAACTGACAACTCTGATGTTTTTGAAAGATTTTAGTGGGGCCAAATCACATGAAGATGTCTGGAAACTTAACTCAAACTTGATATTTTACTAAGCCACTTCTATGCTTCATTTCTTTGCGTGATTGTGCTTCGAGTTCCTTGTTTCTATTAATGTTTGTCCCTGTGTGGCCCAATGTCTGCAGTCATAAAATCTCTGCTTAGTGACCACATTCTCAAGGTTGCTGTCAACCTCAACTAGCCTCTCTCTCTCTTTATCCTAGTCAAAGTATGGAGAAACCTTCCCATAGGTTATTTGCTGTGTACTTGTTGCATCCTCCTGCTCTCATCAGTTAACGACTTCTCTTAGCCCTCCTGTCTGAACTCGAGAGAAGTGTAGGGTACTACAGCTCCAGGTGCACTTGTCATGACAGTCACATTTCTTTTGTTCCCTTTTTCTGTTTGTGTGACTCTCAAAGATTTATTTGCCACAGGCATGGCAAAGCCCTGTGCAGGACAGCTGGCCATGATTCTCCTAATGTATTTCACCATCCCTAGATCTTTATGCTTTATTTAGCAATTCCTTGGCAATCATGGCAGGTGATTCTGCTTTGTCATTAGGCTGTGATGCAGAAACATTTCATGCATTGTTACCAGAATTTGAATGTGCTAATTCCTGACAAACATTTTTAAAAGAACATAAATACAAGCAAGATAATGTGTATAATTGCACATAGATATATATCCATCAGTCTCTCACAGAGATGCATAAGCATTTATTTTCCCTAACAAATACTTCTTTTTGTCTCACATGATATATTTATATTCCCAAGGCAGATTTAGATATTTTTCCCTTCCTGGGTTCTAGTTAATGCCTTCTCCTACCTGCCCTTCTCTGTCTCATTTACACTTGATTAAAATACTGGGTTTGTTTCTTCACTTAAAAACACACAACGGTTAAAGACCATCCAATTCATCTTTGGAACATATGCTGAAACTGAATATGAATTTTTGCAGTCTTTACTCTGGTTTTCTTTATTCTGATGCCCTGCATCTACTTTGTTCTTCATATTTATTATGTTTTAATTTAAAACAGGAATGAAAATGTGGCTCCTATTAGAAACAAATAATTCCATTACACTGTTGTTGGCACTGGCCCAGTAAACTCACTGATGCAATTTTCCTTGAGTGAGTACTTGCACTAAAGTCAGTAGGAGCATTTCCACTCGTAAAGTTACACAAGCTTATACGTATCTGGAGGATCAGAGCTGCGGATGCATATCCAGCTCTTAGGGTTGCGATAACTTGCAGGTTAAGGTCAAGTTCTTTGGGTCACTATATAGACTCCATCACATTTGAGGACTGTGGCCTGCCTGGTTTTGTTTTACTTCCTCCCTAACCGGTAGTATAAGGGTTTTATTCTTTCCAGGGAAGTATTTCTCTTGCCATTGTTGCTACTGTATCCCCGGGCAGCCTTGTTACCGTTCTTCCCTTGAGCCCGTTACTTGCTGTCCTAGACACAAATGTAAAGAAGACATCTTTCCTATCCTCCTTTTGCACTGGTAGGCTGTAACATTCTCCTTTTCCCTTCCTGCAGTCTTCTCTGGTTTTGGTTACACAATTCTAATTTGCTCAAGCTTTCCTTATCTTTTAGTGCAAGGTCTCTGTCTGTTCTTGTTGCTCCTGCTCAAACTTTCTCCAACTGGTCCGTAATTCCCTTGAAACTCTGCACCCAAACAGAATATTGCAGCTGAAGCTGTTCTGATGCACAGCTGAGTGACAGCAGAGCATTGCTCACTTATGTTTGCTCTGCTTGTAACCCTCAGATCCTTCCCAACAGGACTGCAATTTAGCCAGTGGTATCTCATTATGTGTGTTGGAAGCTGATTGTTCCTGCTCAAGCAAAGTTCATTGTATTTGTCTCTGTTGCAGTTTCTCCTTTACTATTCACTTGCATCATTACTGTGAGCCCTCTCTTTTTTCTGACCAATACTTAAGGCTCACCTTTTGTTGGAATTCCTAGCTCACCCTGCACCAGTAAGGGCACAATAATTGGTGTAGTTTTCTTTTGCTTGATGTGAAAACTTCCTTTAAAGTTTATAAACCAATGGATTTCCTCTGTCTGCCGCTGAAGCAAAGGGGAGGCTTTATGACAGATTTAATATCAGCAATACTGGGCCTCCTGTATTACTATATTTAATCATTCACCTACATATTCAAATGTACTCCTTGAGTGGGTGGAGGAATCTGAGAGCAATTAAAAGTCAAGGTGTGTCCCAGCCTGCTTATCAGCATATTAGTATGAAGGAGAATTCTAACTAGTACCAAGTCCTGAGAGCTAATGAATGCCATACGCCTACACTCTTAATCGAACCAGTAGCCTTGAAGACAACAATTGAGGTCACACCATCCCCTGACTGGGCCCATTTTCACAAGATATGTTTGAAAGGCTCAAGTGTGACCTCTCATCCTTCCATGGACACAGCCTAACCCTGGTTAAAATCTAAAGGAAGAATGAAAGGGACCCACATTCTTGTCACCCATCTGGAGGTGAACCGTGTGTCATTTGTTACCACACGAGGAAGAAGAGCTGGATATTCACAGCGGGCTGAGTGGCAGCGACGACAACTGGAAAGAGCCTGTGGAAAGCTGGGAGAAATGGCAACAGAAGATGGGGGGGAAAGGAGGCTGGGGAGAGAAGGCAGGGCAGAGGAGGGGTGAGGAAGCAGAAACCAGAGAGAGAACAGTCTAGAAAGGGACATACATAGGTGTGAAAATGTTTCTCTGTGATTCTGATCGCCTCACTTGTTATGGATAAATCCTTCAGGAAAG
>NW_010326618.1:0-1672 GCF_000700745.2 Antrostomus carolinensis | reverse complement strand
TCACAACTGTCTCCCTGAAGTTATACCTCCCTGCTGATTTCCCACATCCCAAAAACCTAGAATGCCCAAATAAGAAGTTAGCACCACCCAAAATGAAGGGCTAAACAGCATGAGGACCTGCAAACTCCAGCATTGGGAGCACTGGTTGTACCATGTTACAATTCTAACAACTCCCATTTACGAGGTTAAAGAAATAATGATTCATGAGGCTGACTGACACCTGGAATGATTTAATCGGGCCATCTCTAGTGTCAATGACATTGACTCACATTTCCAGATGTCGGTGGAACTAGCAATTGTCTTTTCCTCATAATTGTCTTAACTTGCTTTGCTAGTTAGAAATAGTTTTCTAGGTTATATTTCAAATCTGGTAATCATTAGAGGTACATTCTTTCCATGGATGTTTGTATTTATAGTCAATGGGAACATCTAGAACAGAATTTGACCTACGAACTTAAATATGTAGCAGCAGCCTAGATAGAAAAATCTGTACTTAAGTCTGAACCAGAATTAAAGTAAGATTGCTTGATATAGACATATGTATACAAAATTTAAAATATGAATGTACAGATTGGAGCAGGCAAGATTTTTGTGGCTTTTCCCCCCACCCCTTAAATATTTCTGATTACTTGCCTTTAAGTAATCTTTTCACCGAATTTAATACAGGATTAATTACAGATAATGGAGGGGGGAAAGCTCTAAATATTAGGATAAAGAAAAGTTGGAATTTTCTAACAGGTTTAACAGAAAACAATATATGGAAAGGGAGAAAATGATGAAGTACTGATCATCACACATTGGTTTTTGATCCAGCTGTGTTTATAGTCTTTGTCTCTTCTTTGCTTTCCTCCCCACCTTTCCTCTCATCCAAAAAGTGCTTAGACCATGCTCGTCTTTCTGGCTATCTGCCTATTCCTTCCCAAGCCATGGACTTACTCCAGACCCTTGCAACTAAACAATACTCTGTGATGTTCCAGTGATGCAAGCTGACCGTAGTGGAATGTCATGACTTTGACCACAAAGATTTGACCCAATTGCTGTGACCTGACACACTTGCAATCTAGTACAGCCTGAAGGCTCAAAGCAATAGCCCCTGAAACCACCAGAGACCTTCGTGAAAGCTAGAACCAAGCAGAATAAAACTGAATTAAACCCAGAAGAAAGGCACTCCAAAAAAACTTGTGATCATATGATATAGTTTGTTAACACATGCTTACTTTGCTTGTTAGAGAACACCGGGTGAGATGTCCACATGCTTTTTAAGAATAGACATCTTGACAATCCAGGAGGAAATGACAGAGCTGAGTATATCCTCTTCTGAGTATAGATTCAAATATTAAGGTCATAATGCAGTCTGTGTGCTGACTGATCAGTACACAGTGAAGCTGCACTGCAGTGCAAAGTGGTGGTGAGACAAGGTGCAGAACTTGAACAGACCCGTGCCGTGTTCTGCCATTCTCCCACAACAGTGAGGGGTTACACTGTGCTGGCTGAGACAGCTATAGAGGGAGGTAAGGAAACATTTAATGCCATCAGCCTTTGTGTTTAAGAACCACATCTGCAAATCTTAGGCAGCAGGTTTTTTTCCTGATGATATTGCAACATTCACAATATAAGGAACTCCTTGTTTTGTTTTTTCCCCCACTTCACAGAATCACAGAATGTCAGGGAT
>NW_010326617.1:67837-70312 GCF_000700745.2 Antrostomus carolinensis | reverse complement strand
ATCCAATCTGTACCTTCCCTGGCGTAACTTAAGGCCATTGACTGTTGTTCTATCACTAGTAACCTGGGAGAAAAGCCACACACCTGCCTCCCTACAAGCTCCTTTCAGGTAGTTAGACCTTCAATTAGGTCACCCGTCAGCCTCCTCTTCTCCAGATTAAACAACCGCAGTTCCCTCAGCCATGAACTTATCACACTTGTTCTCCAACCCCTTTCCCCAACTCCGTTGCCCTTCTCTGGACACATTCCAGCACCTCCATGTCATTCTTGCAATGAGTGGCCCAAAACTGGACACAGCACTCAAGACGCGACCTCACCAAAGCTGAGTACAGGGGAAGGATGACTTCCCTGGTCCTGCTGGCCACACTGTTTTTGATACAGACCAGGATGCCATTGGCCTTTTTTGCCAGAGCTTTACTAAAAGCTGACAGTTAAAAGTGTTTATGTTTGAAGCATAAAAAAATAAAAAAACAACCTCCCAAAAAAATCCAATAAACAAGGGAAATAAAATGAAATTAGAAATGAAGAAATATAACCAAAACTGGAAAAGGAAGAATTTCATCATTTGTGTATTTCCAAAAAAGACAGAAATAATAACTAAGAGCAAGACAGTATATGTAGAAATCTTTTGTCTGTTATATTCTGTGATGTGTTAGAATTCAGATAATTCGGTTTTTTTAAAGATGAAGTCAGAATCATTAGCATGTGTTTTTTTCCTACAAAGAATGAAGTAGATGGATCTGCCAGGGCTTTATAAAATTCAAATTAAAGATTATTTTCCCTCTCCACTGTTTGCCTTCACTCTATAGGGGAGGAAGGCTGTGAGAAGGAAGAATAACTGTTATTTCTTTGATCAAATCAATTTGGGATTCTGCATGAATTCTGAATAAGCTCCTAGGTGGGGAAGGGTAGGAGTGGAGGGTTCTTTGGGGTTTTTTTAAGCAATTGTTTTTTTCAAGCAGGTAAACTGTATTTCATTCCTTATCAATAAATTTATAGTCTTATTTCTTAATAAGCCATTCCTAAAAGGTTTTCAAGATAGTTGCATTGTAATCGGGCCTTATTGTTATACAGTTGTATTGTCACTAGAATTTAGTCTCTGACTCATCAAAAGGTTTATAGGCAAAACTAAATCAGTTTAATCCAAGTTAACATCCTCCAAAGTCTTTCAGCAGATGTAAGATTGCACAGGCATTTGGGACCTTCTTAGCTCATGCAACTGTAGATCAGAGCAAAACACTCACATAACTCCTGGGATTTCTAGAACAGAAATTCTTGCCCAAGGCATCATACACAGCACATATGTAGTGACCTTGTTTTTCATACATGTCCAGCTTTCTTCATAGGTGCACAGTGGTTTTTCTCTTCCTTATCAGATTTACTATTCATGACAATGGATGTTCTGAATGTGTTGGGTTTATGTAATGGGGTTTCTTTGGTAGTGGGAGAGGGACAACAGTGATAGCTTCTGTGAGAAGCTGCAAGAAGCTTCCCTGGCTCCAAGGTGGACCCACCTCCAGCCCAGGCTGAGCCAATTGGCAATGGTGAATGCTCTATGAATGCATATTTAAGGAAGAGAAAGACCAATTGAGTGGAAAAACCACCACCACTACAGACAACAGTCTGAAAAGGAGAGAAGCAGGAGAAGGAGAATTATGCAGACAATCCAGTCAGTAAGAAAGGGGAAGGAGGAGATGTGCTGGAGCAGAGATTCCCCTGTAGCCCATGGTGAGATGACAGGCTGTGCCCTTGCAGCCTATGGAGGTTAACAGTGGAGCAGACACCCACCTGTAGCCCATGGAAGACCTAATGCTGGAGCAGAAGGCTGTGCCTGGAGGTGGCTGTGACTATGTGGAGAGCTTGAGCCAGAGCAGGGGTGTAGGAAGGGCTCACACCAGAGACGGAGCCCAGGAGGAGGAGGCACATCAGAGCAGAAATGTGCCTCTAGCCCATGGAAGTCCCCATCCCAGAGAAAGGAGCTGTGCCTAAAGAAGTGTGTGACTCCATGGGAAGCCCACACTGGAACAGCCGGTTCCTGAACTATTATAGCCCATGGGAGACACCCATGCTGGAGCAGTTCATGAGGAACTGCAGCTTGTGGGAGGGATCCCATGCTGGAGCAGGAGAGAGTGTGAGAAGTCTTCCCTCTGAGGAGGAAGGAGTTACAGAGGCAATGTGTGACGAACTGACACCAACCCCCATTCCCCATCCCCCTGTGCTGCTGAGGGTGGGAAGGGTATAGAGAAATCGAGAGCAAAGTTATTTGAGACGAGGGGGAAAGGAGGGGTGGAGGGAAGGTGTTTAAGATGTGGGTTTATGTCTCATTATCTTACACTGATTAATTAGTAACAAAATTAAATTGATTTTTTTTTTTCCCCAAGTTGAGTCTGTTTTGCCTGTGACCATAACTTGTGAGTGAGCCCTTCCTGTCCTTAACCCCTTTGTTATTATTTTCTCTTCCCCATCCAGTAGGATG
>NW_010326617.1:56580-67795 GCF_000700745.2 Antrostomus carolinensis | reverse complement strand
GAAAGAGTGAGTGAGCAACCACATGGTCTTAGCGCAGCTGCTGCTAAAACCACCACACTGAAGTTTCAGTTTTCACACTGCTGTAGTTCTTGTTAAGATTATCAGACTTCCAAATATTTCAAACCAAGGCAGGAAATCCTCACATCTGCTCTAATTTTTTATTATTTTTTTTTTTTAAGTGGAAATATGAGCAATGTAAAGGCTACATACACATTCAGACTACTTATCTGGACTAATACTAGTGCAGATGATTTATCACACTCCCGCTGTCTCCTAATTATAAACTGCTTCTCTACAGGATTTTTAATAGCTCCGAGGTTAGGCAGAGGCAGATATAGCAATTGATATGTATAAACATGTCTGTCTCTGGGACTCAAGTGCCCACATGGCAAACCAGAGACCTACAATCTAGGCAATGTTCTCAGAAACACTGTCCCAAAATGACCAACTTTTCCTCAGTAGGGGTTGCTGCTTCCTGGAGTTTTGTGATTTCAGCTCTGAAAGGGTTGTAGCTCGTGGAGCCAAACTTAACTGTACAGGGAAGCTACAGAATTGCCAAAACTGTCTAGGAACCAAAACCAATAATCTTTGCTCTAAATTACCCTACAGAAAGCCCAGAGATGACCTTTTTCTATAAAATACAGTGAAAAAGTTCCTGGAAGAAAGAGTTTGAATTCAGGGTTTTGCCCCTGTCCCAAGGAAACAAGATTATGCTTTGAGTCCTTTAAGGAATCTTAAAATATCTTTATTGCTCCACTTTACTTGGATTTGATAAAATTTTTTAGTCTTCATAATCCTTTTAAGTTGAAAGGAGCTAAGGCTGTAGTGTGGAGTAGGTGTGCAGCACTTACTCCAGCAATGTATTAGGCAGTTTCAGGGGGACAAGATCAGATCCTACAGCAGACCTAGTCAGAAGGAACATCACAGAGGCTCAAGAACTAAGATTTTCAACCTCACCAAGAAGAACTGGTACTGGGCATAAATAAGAACAGTGAAACAGCTACGGACATGGCACAATGCAAAACTGTGTAGGGTGACCCAAGTTACTTAACTCTGCTCTCCAGTAGACCATCAGACAAGGATAAATGCTAACCTAGTACACATAGTCTAGTCCTGGTATTAATACATTCACAGATAGCTCAGGCATCTCTCTGTAATACTACACTGAGCTACAAAGACAATCCTTAATAAATTGACTATGAGTTTTGAGGATCACAATCGGACTCGGGTAGCAAAACGCACATCAAGCATCTTGGAGCTCCTGTGGATTTTTCCCTTCACCTCTAATTCAAATACTCATCTCTGGTCATTTGATTTGGAGATGTTGTGTCCTTCTCTGTTACCAGTCTTGGACTTGTCAATATACCGTCACTCTAACCCAAAGCTGAAATATTACATCAGAGATTGAAGCAAGGTTAAATTAACTACATTTATCTGGGATTAAATAATACCTTGTTATAATTAGAATGATTTCCTAAACACTGTTTAATCACACATCAGTCTGCCTGGTTAGTTAATTGAATCCACTTAATTAATTTTCCACTGTCCACCATCCCACTTTATTATGGAAAAAACCAACAAAAACAACCAAATACACCCAAACAAAAAAACCGCGTTAACAGCAGATTTCAAACAAGAATTGCATAAGATCTTTTCTAAAACTGTCCTGATATAAATCATCTTGATGAAAGCTTTCATACAAAATTTGAAGCAAAATATGAATATGAAGATATTATCTGTATCTCCTATTTAAAAAATTTGCAGGTTTCAATGTCATTGATAGCAGTTACCTAAAGAGTTGTACAAATGAAAGATTCGTGGATATACCTGCCTGTAGTATTAGCCTATGTGTTACAAGAGAGAGTCTGCTTCAAGAATATAAACCTATAATAAGATGAGAGACCTTTACTAAGCCACTCATACTTGGAGTCTATTGAAAGATAATCTTTGGTTCAGTACTTCCAGAAAAGCAGTGAACTGAAATCAATAGTCACTAAAAAACAGAATAAGAGATCAAACTAAAGAAATCAGAAGTTACTCAGCAGAACAGACAAACATCTTAAAGATGATCAGTCATCATGAAAGCATGGTGTCTTTTTAGCTCTTTGGAGAGAATGATTTCTAGGGAGGAGACCCTGTCTACTCTTCTCTTTTACTGAAAGTACAGGTCCATATATTACAATTAATTTTAAATCTCCACATTTTAATTCAAAAATACAGTGGGAGGAAAAAAAAAAAAAAAAGAAGATTCAGATATCAGATGATTGTGGGGAGAAAACCTTTTTTTGCACAGAAAAGGGGCTTCTTTTCCCTCACATATTTGAGTATATCTTTGTTTTTTTCTGTGGAAAGAGAGAATTTCTTTATTCTTGAAGTGCAGCTGAGAAACTGGATGAACATTCAGCAAAGGGGAGGTTATTGCCAACTTTTTCAGAGACCTTCGGCCAATCTAATTATCTAATTACTCCATGACACCTTCCCCAGCTGCAATATGTCAATAGTAACAGTATGCATCCTTCCTACTCAATGGCCAACTTTTTGGACCTGCCAAACTCTTACTACGAAAGTAAGCATCTAGCTGCCTAACACAAAATGATATGTGGTATTTCCTAATTTCTCTTTCAATACTTGTAATATTAGGCTCCTACTTCACCAAGGTGCAATTTTGTCTTCCTTTGATATATATTAACAAAATCAATTCATATTTTTGTTTTCAAACTGTGAAACGTAGGAATGCGCTTCCTTAATCTTCTTATTATTAGTGTGCAGATAAGAAGACCCAAGACCCAAAGAATTCTAAAGATATATTTGCAGAAAAGTAACAGTAGAGAAAGGCCAAATATCTTAACAGGAATTACAAGTGACATGTTTGATTTTATGTCTGAATGATTAATATCAGCAAGTAAAACAAATTTATTTTAGTGGACAACTTAGTTACTTATTTCCACTGTGATGTAGCTCAAATCCTGATCTACCCAGTACTAAAAAATTTACATAGGGCAAGTAACACCAATGGGAATTAACATAAAAATATATTTTGCTCTGCATGAAGTGTATTTAGTATTGACTGTTGTTTTAATATTTCTAACTTACATCCATAATTTTTGAGCCCTTATTCAGCAGGGAGTAACTCACAACCTCAAAATAACAAACTTCAAAGTAAATTCAGATAGTCAATCCAACTCAAATATTTACTCCTGTAGAAAGGAAATATTTTTTTTAAACATATGCCAGTAAATTTAATTACTTTTTCCTTGTCCTCTTGATTATTTTTTTCTAATTTTAAAACTTTCTTCTAACACTTCTTATTTAAAAAAAAAAAAGTTTCACATTCTTCAGTGTTTTTTTTTCATTGTCCATCCTCTTTTTTTTTTTTTTTTTTACCTTTAGAAGAAGTAAGAGTTTAAATATTTACACACAAAAAAGCTCTCCAAATCTTGGCAACTTCAAAAACCTCCTTCTGCTACAAAAATAGACTTTTTTCCTCACCAGGACTGGGATTTAAATTTGTTACACTAAGGTGAAGCTTCTCCTCGTAACATATTATTCCTTCAGCAGGCACTTACATACAAACTTTTTCTTTTTTTCCTGCTTATGCCTTCAAAAGAAGAAGAAACAGTAAAATATGAAATAAAGGATAAACTTTCCCAAATATGCAAAAATACTGACAACACAGCTTGGAGACAGCAATGATCAGGTATTTGATCTTTCTCTCTATTCAGCACTCAGGAGACTCATGGATACACTGGAGTGAGTCCAGCAAAGGACCACAATGGTGATTAAGGCATTGGAAATTTGTCATCTGAGAAAAAGCTGAGAGTGCTTGGGTTACTCAGCCTGGAGAAAAGAAGGCTCAGGGGGATCTTACCAACATGTATAAACACCTGATGGGCAATAATGAAGGAAAGAGAGCCCAGCTCTTCCCAGTGGTTGTTAGTGAATGGACAAGACGGAATGGGCACTAATTGAAATACAGGAAATTCTATTTAAATTCAAGAAAAAAACTTTTTTATTGTGAAGGTGATTGAATACTGGAATAGGTTGCCCAGAGAGGTTTTAGGGTCTCCATCACTGGTCCTTTCTAACCTCTGTAATTCCGTGATTCTACAGTTTACAGGTCAATGCTGTACCTTGAAAAACCAAACCAAACCAAACAAACAAGAGTACAATAAATACCTTCATTGTTTATTTGGTCATATTTTAACATGAGCTAGTAAGTATATTACATCCCAAGCTTGCCTCTAATATTCCTCACAAGCAAGCAATCCCAGCTGTGCCATCCCAGCTGCCAAAACCTCCAAGTCTTTAGCTTTTTAATCATCTTCCTAGGAAATCTTGCTTCTCCATCCAAAAAAAAACCCAGATAAAAGATAAATATTATCTACAAAACAAGGTCTATCTTAGTGCCTGTTCAACTTGTGTATGCCCACTATAGCTTTCAGCCATTTTAAATGATTGACTTTCTAGCACAAACACCATACTGGTTCATTCTGCATAGTGGCAGATGACATGAGACTGAGTATCAAAGAGGTGTATAAAGCTACAAGGCCACAATAACCACTGTGTAATTAACTGTTAGGCTTCTGTAAACTCCTGTGCCAACTTCACCGTCTACTTGTTTCTCACACTTCTGCAACCTATAACAAAGGAGATATTCATCCTGTGTTCTTTTGCCTGTCAACTTTTCTTTTGTTCTTTCCCCCATCCTCCATTCCCCTGATGTTAAAGCAAAGCTGTATTTTTCACTGCAGAGCTCCATGGAGCATTTCTTTTCTGTACCTTGAATCTCACTCTCAACTATTGACAGGTCTCCCACCTCCTGTGATCAAGCACAGCCTTCAGCCTGCATTTGTGGTTTCATAGACTTGGCCTATCTAGAGGCTTGGATTTGGGACAGTTCATTATTTCAAAGAAATAAAATACCCACTCTGAAATGAGGGAAAATTAGTCCCTTACACTTCCAGCTCTCCAGTTGTTTTCTTCTGTGTTCACCTTGTGCTCTCATGACTGGGCACATTGTCTCCTGATCCATCTCCTATTAAGATAGTACACCCAAGAGTCCCAGAAAAAGACATGCTGTCTTCAGTTAAACTTGCATAACAGCTCTTCCTTCTCTTTTTGTCCTAATAGACTGAAGATGGAGGCTCATACCACCATTATGGCTCAATACAAGAAGAAGAGCAAATTCCTTGTGTCTATCTAAGCCAGTAATCTTCACTGTGTGCTTAAAGACAGCCTAGCTTAACCTTGCAGCTCAAAGCTGGTTGATGACTACTTAATATGACTTTGCAAGGCAAACCTACTCTAAAATAAACTAAACATTACAAAGTTCCCAGACAGTACAAACTAAGGAAAATGCACCACATCCTTATGTTTATGTGTATCTGAGATCCTTGAGCTATTTTTGGTAACTAATTTTCAATTGAAATAGTGTACATATATTTGCTGATGTCAGAAGGCAAAACATTTTGGAGTTTTTCAGCAGAAGAGGAATTTTGAATGGTGTGGTGTCTGAAAGTGGAAAGCAGGGATGTATAAGCTGCTTTGAGGAAGAGTTCTCTGTAATCACATTTTAAGTGTTTCTGCTTCAATACATAGTCATAAATGTCAGCTGAAAATTAACTGTTGTTTATTAAGTGTATGTTAATGTCATTGGAAATCCAAGTGCTTTATTGATTGCAAATGTAAATTGGCAATGTCGTGGTCTCTATCTGTCAGTCAATCACAGCACTATGAGTTAGTGAGGTAAAAACGGAAAAAGTGAGCTGATTACAGAAGGCATTGAATGAAGATATAGACGACAGAGAATTTTTTTTTTATTTAACAGTATTATCAGACTCTCTACAACATAACTCTTCAAGCAGCAGCTGATAAAGATCCAATCCCTATAGCCTATTTCTTTCAACTTAAAGCTCAAATGAGACACACACAGACCCCCACCACCACCTCCAGCAGAAGTAATGCTGGGTTATAGGAGACAGCCCCTCAGGGATTACTATCTAGATACACAACTGCTAGATGGGATCAGGGACTCCTAGAACATCTTCCTTTTCATACGTTCACTGACAGATCACTGACATAAAACTTTTCATGCTAAAACTTCTGAAAGTTACCCTATCCAGAACAAACAGTAGCTAGCAACTACTGCATCTCAAAAGGGTGATCAAAAATCTTAATTTGAGAAGGGAGAAGACAGACAGATTTCTTGTAAAGATGAGTTGGAGTTTTAATCCCACTCTTCTATCCAGGATCTACAAAGGTTCTGGCAAAATCCTTATTAGTAAATGTGAAATCCTAATATTGCTTGATTTTTGATCCTGTTAAAAATTCATTTAGTATCAACAGAGACTTACGAAGTGCTAGAGTCAACAAATACTTAATAACTCAGGTTTAAAACTTACCACTCTCTGCCTTAGATTCCCAGTTATCAAACAGTATAACATTATTTTGTAAATCTTCTATGAATGTCTTCCCATATTGTTTACAATAATAAGGCTTCAAATTCATTTGAGCTCCTAATTACCAGTGTAGACTGAATAACAGTAAATCAGAACCACATTATTGTAGCATTATGCAGAAAGGGTCATAAGTGCTATTTGATTGATGCTGTTTGTTTCCTGTACACAAATGAGAGTTTCCCTCTGAGCACAGCAGATACTGTCTTGAACAATATTCTTATGGAGATAAAGCACTGTAGAGACATATTTTAGAGGAGAATTAAAATAACTTATAAGCAGCTGAACTAAAGAAGCCTGCTTTCCTGTGGGTTTGAGTCCTATCTCCTACTGCTTTCCCTCATCATCTGTTCCCAAAACCTTTTCCCTACTGCAATACTCAGTACACGGTAAACCACTGCAATGCTCCATCTGCCTTGTCATGAATCCAGACTATTCCTTGGGGAGCTGTAGCTGGTTTTAAGCTGGTTTTATATGTCAATCAGCAAGTGTTAAGTGTGTGGAGATTGACACACTGGCTGGCCAAACAGAATAGACTGAGTTTATGTAGTTTTTCTTTGATTGGAAGCACTAGTTTGGCTTGCCTATTCAGACAAAATTTTCATAAAATATTCTGGCCTTTATCTGTCTGGAGACTTTGTCACTTCTGACAAAAGGAGCAACAATGGTTAAAAGATTCAAAAAACATAAATAAGAAATTAAGTATCAGATACACAAATAACTTAATCTGAGCAGGCTTATTTACATACAAAATTATTCTAACTTCCTTTTGCAGACATTGGAAGGGGTTGCCCAGGGCAGTGGTGGAGTCCCCGTCCCTGGAGGGATTGAAGAGTCGTGTAGACATAGTGCTGAGGGACATGGGTTAGTGGAGGACTTGTCAGTGTTGGGTTAATGATTGGACTTGATGACCTCAAAGGGCTTTTCCAAGCTGGGCAATTCTGTGATTCAAATCTTATTTTGAAAAGATTTATTTCAAACTCAACCAAAACTGCTAAGAGTCAGGCAAATATCTAATAATTTGCTAATAATTAATTTTTTATAAACATATAATCTATTAATTTCAAACAAATATGTTAAGATAGATCTACATCAAATTTCTAGTACTTGGGAAAAAATCTCAGATAAAGAAAAATCATTTTTGTTAGGTACACAATAACAATGCTATAAAAATACCTGAAGTCTTAAAATGTCAAGTGACAAATTATTTCATAAATGACTATTTAAGTCAAGTAGTAGTTGACTTGATTTTTCAAGAAAACTATAATTGAAGTACTTTACAATTTTTTTGCCACCTATATAAAATAAAATAATTACATAATTAACACATAATTAGTTTCAGGAGTGACTAATTTTGGATTCTATTAAGTATGTATTAATTGCTATGCTGGCAACTGCGAAAAAAAAAGTCAAAAAAGTAAAAGCCTTCCCTTATCAAAGTCAGCATTTGCATTATAAGACAATTAAAATAGTGTCAAAACAATTAAATAGTTCAATATTCAATGGCTGCAAGGCATGAGGCAGTGAAATGCAAGGACAAACATAGGAGTCATAAGGGATTGCTGGCAGGATTGAAATTGACCTCATACTTAAAGGTCTGGTGATACACCCCTATGAAGACAAATGCTTCTGATGACTTTACTGGTACAGGATTAGGTCTATTGACATGTTATCCATTGACTGATGTTCATTAACTGTACAGAGTTCCCTTTTAAATGTTTTGTTTGTACTCCATCATGTACAAGTACTCCTACCATTCAGTCTGAGAAGTTATGCAAAGATAGTTGAATGTTCAGCTCTTATTGCAGTTGCTTATTTTATTTAATCTCTGAACTGGAACAGCTAATAGGGGAAATGCAGCGTGAGTAACTAATTTGGCTTACGGTTTTATTCCCTGAAACCAGGACGACTCTTCTCACTTACTGTTAGCAGCCACTTATCTTTGCTAGTAACCAGCTGCATTAAATAACAGACTGAATTAATTGAGAAAAAGAAGAGCCAACAACCTGATATAACATAATAAACTGTCCCAGTGGAGGCCAGAAACTAAGAACTACAGTTCACCATGCAGTGTCACTGCTTTAATCTTTCTAGATGTCCTGTTCATTATTTCAGCCACTTTATTAATGCTCAGTTTTACAGGCCACAACAATTGATATTAGAAAACTGTTCCCTGGGCTGTTCTTTCTACAAGAAAAAACAAGGGATCTAGATAAAGTTGAAGCCAGCTATGGCTTTGACAAATGTACCCTTGTTTGCAAGGGTAAGAAATTGTATAGGCTCAGCTCATTTTCTCCTGCAAACCAGATGGGATGGTCCATCAGTCAGTGGAAATCTGTGAATTTGTAAGTAAAAGGCAGAAAATCCTGTCCTCCAAAGCACTTGACAATGATTTAGCTCCCTTTGGCCTCACAGCTGGAATTGTTTCCAATAAAGTCAATGAGCTTTTTAGAAATCTCATCTGAAACTTCATGAACCCATGTATTTCTTAGTTTACACAGTAGAAAAAAGTACAGAGTACACATCTTAGTCCAACATGATTGTTATTATAGGAACATTGAAAAAAGAAAATTTCATAGACTCAGTTTTTCAAACCTTAGCTCGATGCTAAGGTTTGCAATTCTATTTATAGAGCTAAGAGTATGATGTGCTCTTAACTCCTTTCAGAACAAATGCTAATCTCCCCTTGGTCCTTTAGCACCACAAGGACAATTTTTCCACATAAATTCAATTGTTGAAAAAAAATTCCTGTACCCTCTCTGTCTCAAAATTGACCTAAGTGTGTGTTTGGATGTTTATAAACTTTTATTTGTTTTTTCCTTCAAAACAGCTGCCAGTTCCCACAGTCTGAAAATGTTTCAGAATAATTACTCAGCATGGGCAGATCCTTGTCTTTTTCACCCCTTTGCCTACAAGTTTTTATATCATAGAATGCCACAATAAATGCAGGTAATTAAATGTTTTCCCCTGGCTTTGAAGAAATCTGGTGGTTTTTTCCATTTACAGGCATATCTCAAGAACCATTTTCCGAAACTAAGTGAGTTTGCATTTCGACCTTAGCACTGCTTCTTCTAGGCAGTCCAAATGCCTAAATTTGAAATAAATCTGAAATAAAGTTAGAGGATATTTATATATGTCATATTTCTACCTCATAACAAATTTAGCTTTCAACAAAGACAAAAACACACCTTCAGCAACCAAGGCAATGTTCTTCATTCACATTCCTTTACCATCGTATTCCACTTGATATTGTGAGTAACAACTGAAGAGTAAAGTTAAATTGATTATTCATTATTATAGCCAGGAAAAATTGAGCTAATCATTGGTAACTTCACAAGTAACCATGTTTTTGGGTTTTGCATCTCATATTTTCTACTGATCTGGAATTTTTTTTTTTTTTTTTTTTTTGTTATAATCACTCTGCAATCCTTTTTACAATGATAATTTTGAAGGGAGCAGTGTCACCTCCATGGGTGATAGGCAGACTAAATTCCCTCTGTCCTAATGCAACGCTTTGGAAAAAAAGGAAGAGATACATAAACTACTTAGGCTAGGGAACAGTTTTCAAAAATAATTATTCTTATTGCAAAGCAGAAATAGGGCCTTAAACAAACAAATATAAGCTGAGCACAGCAGAGAGAGAATTGCTTTGAAGATAGTTTCTCTTCATTATGAAGATTGATTGACCTGTATATTTCCATCCTCTGTTGTGAAAAAGTGATTCTTTCAGGTGCACCAAAAGTGGTACATTGAACAGGAGAGGGTAAAGGTATCACTGTAATCAAAAGAAATTAATAATCCTTTCCCTTATGTTGATAAATTTACCAAATCCTATTCTTCAATGACGGCTTCTGCCTTACATAAGAAAACCTATGTTGAAGATAATTAAGAAAAGAGGTGTTATATGAGTAAGGAAGGACTTTTAGAAATGTTCTCTCAGCTTTCTTTATTTTAAATGGAGTTGGCTATTTAAGTTTGTTATGCAAAGTAAATTCTCTGTCATTTGCAAAACAAAGCCTGCAACATTTTAAAATTAGCTTTTAGGTCTCTACTAAAGATTTTAAAAAGGTTAACATGATGAGGTAAATATGAATGGATGGTAATGAGCTATACCCTTTTTCTGTGGAAACATCTATACCTAATGGGAAAAATATTTTCCTTTGACCTAAATGAATTCATTTCAAAATGCCATGAAAGCATAAAAAATTCAGTCTGATTTTCAAAGACACTGAAAAAAGCAGGACCTTTGCTCATAACTGTTGCAACCTATTGAAAACTCTCATTGGTATATTATATTTAAAAAAAAAAATCTATTTTGTATGGATGGGGAGCATGTTAAATTTTGTAACATCCATGGAGACAGTCTGATTAGCTTTTCGCACTTTTGCCTCTATGTTTTGATTACATTAGATCCTTATTTTGGCAATTTGAAGTAGAGAGTAATTAAAAATAAGACAATAATTATTCTACTAGGTGCTACTTTACCAAATAATCTTACAGATGTTCATATATGGCACTGGAATTATGATTCCAGTAATATGATATGTGTAATGGTAGCCGAAGGCGAAATGATCCTTGAGGAGCAGGCTGGGGGAACAGCTGAATCAATTAATTCTAGCAAAGACAGCTAGAACCTGAAGCTGCTCTTTGAACCAACAAACCAAATTTTGGAAAGCTGCTTGTGGGGCAGAAACAAGATCTTCCACAGTCTGGACTCAAAATCTGGTGTGCTGCAACTGGGAACTGGATGACAGCATGGA
>NW_010326617.1:48981-56550 GCF_000700745.2 Antrostomus carolinensis | reverse complement strand
GAGTTTCAGCTCAGTTTCTCAGTGTGGCACTCGGGAAGCATCATGCTATGTGAGTTGAGCTGGAAGACCATCTTCCCCATACACATTTGGCACCCTCTCTGAATCAACATTTCAGCTAAAAACCTCAAAACTTACAGCTGGTTACAGACTGAGAGTAAATTTAAAGCGCTTCATGGTCTATGCTAATTTTTCAGACTGTTTTCACATCCATTTTATCTGAAGATGTGTTTATCTGCTGCATATTTAATACCAGCCCACATAAAACAAAAATGGTCAATATGGTATGGATTTTCTTTTTCTTATGTTGCATTCTGTCCACTTCCTGCTCGCGCATCGCTGTTGAACTTTGATGTCTCTAACAAATCCAGGCTCACAGGCTCTAACATATATATACACACATATCACACAACATAAGCCCTGTCCTGACTTGACATCCTTCAGTTAAAATAAAGATTTTTTTCCTAGATTTCTTCACTGTCCTGCCTTGATCACAAAGCAAGTTGGAGACAATCTTTTTTTCTTTTTTTTTTTGATATTCCAATGCTCCGTTCACCAAGTCATACAAATTTGTGAATTGTTGTGTTGTTAAAGTGATTTTTAATCGAATAATTTTTTCAAAGAAAAAAAAAAAAACACCAACAGACAACCCACACATGGAACAACTTCGCTTACATACCATTTTTGTCTCCTAGTACATCAGGAAAACTTGATGTGTTCCTACAGTCAACTAAATGTATTAGCACTGCATGTGTTTCTGACAAGACCTTTCTTAGCAAGAGGTGAAACCTCATTTCATCTTTGAAACTTGTTCATTTTTGTTTGTTATGATTTTGATAACAACACCTCTCTCATGATCCTGAAATCACCCAATAGCTGAGGCACTGATAGTATCAGACCACCTGTTTTAGTCACCTCTCATTACTATTTCAGTCAAAAAAAAGTCCAAGTTACTATTTAATTTTATTTAAAAAAAAAAAAAAAGATGCAATACAGTGATCATCCTTTTGCATTTAAACCCATTTAAGTATAAACCAGCACTTATTTATCTCAAATAGTATAAGGTCTGCTTGCAGATTTTCAGCCTGATCCTGCTCACACTAACAAGAGCCTTACAGTGTATTGCAGGCAGCTATTTTTATTCCTGCCATTCCCACACTTGCTGCTCTGCATCCCATCTGTACTTAATTAGCTGTATTGGTCAGTCTCACCTGTAGATGGACCACAAGTCATATAAATCACTGTAGAATAATCTAAGTATCTCAAAAATGCTAAAATAACAGGTCAGTGTTAAAGACATTCAATCTATCTTTGGACATTAGCAATAGAAGGAAACAATATGAGCAAAAGATCTTTTTTCCAAGCCTTTCATGGAGGGTGAACTTCAATGTACTTAGATTGTGTGAGAGAAAGAAACTCCTGCCAACAAGATTAAATTGTCAAAGTGAATTAATTTAAAACCTTAGTCTTAACTTTCTGCCTATTTACATATCACATGGAGTTTCACGATTAACAAATTAGACACAAATCATGTGCAAATCAATGCAAATTGCTGGTTCACACACACAATGTAAACTTCATTTTTCATGTTGGGATGTAGCCAGTTCCTCGTTAACAAGCATATGGATTTCAGATCTGGGGGTAAATGAGCTTCTCTGTCATAAGCCAAAGCTCCCCCTCTCTTCCACTCTCCCCCACCCCTTCCCTCCCCCATTCCTCCTCTTGGCACTAAATCGCCAGATTTCTCATTCAATCCACATAATTCAGCCAATACTTGCCTTATGTCAGACTTCATGTAGGTAGGTAATAACATCTAGAGTCATTAAATTAGGCTATGTTTTCTCTAATTTGTACTCTTTGGTTAGATTTTTGTGGTCACTTACACTAATTAAAAATGCTTGGTATATTAACAGGAGATATATATACTTTGGAAAGCCCTTTGAGATCACCAGATTATTTATAGATCCCTGCAACTTTTCTTTTCTTGACGTTTGTACTATGATGTCGTATACAAACTACTTCCAATTGAGCTGACAAAAGCCCTTTGAGCTCATCCTCATAATTAAAAATGTTGCATTCACTGCTTTTGCAGTGCCACTTTTTATTTCAGAGGAGATCTCCCTTTCCCCAGGAGATATTACATGCAAACATAGGCACAGAATTGAGCAATAGTTGCATCTGGAAGGAACCTCCAGAGGTCTGTTCTGCAAGCTCTTGCTCAAAGCAGGAGCAAAGATAAATTAGATTCCTTGGGAAATTGTGCAGCCAAGTTTGGAAAATCTGCAGGGTCTGAGATCCCTTTCCCTGCTTGCTGAGTCACTGTTCCTGTGTGTAAATACTGTGATGGGAGAAAAAGGAAATTCCTAACATCCAGGTGGAGTTTCTATTACTGAGACTTGTGGCCTTTGCCTCTTGACCTTTCATTGTGCAGTCCCAAGAACACTTTGCTTCTGTTTTCCCTCTATGTCCCTGTAGGCAGTGGAAGATTACATTAATTCCCCTTGCATCTTTTATATAGGATATAAGGTTACTAGAGAGTGTCCAGAGAAGAGCCACAAAATTGATGAAGGGCTTAGAGGGGAAGCCATATGAGGAAAGGTGGAAGTCACTTGGTTTGTTCAACCCGGAGAAGAGGAGACTGAGAGGAGATCTCATCATGGTCTAGAACTTCCTCACAAGGGAAAGCGGAGGGGCAGGTGCTGATCTCTTCTCTCTGGCCACCAATGCCAGGAGCAGAGGAAACAACAAGAAGATGTGGCAGGGGAGGTTGACGTTGGCCATTAAGAAAAGTTTCTTCAGGCAGAGGGTGGTGGAGCACTGGAACAGGCTCCCCAGGGAGGTACTCATGGAACAAAGCCTGACAAGATTCCAGAAGCATTTGGTCAAGGCCCGCAGACACATGGTCTGAATCTTGGGATTGTCCTGTGCAGGGACAGGAGTTGGACAGTGATCCTTGTGGGTCCCTTCCAACTCACAACATTCTGTGATCCTATGATTCTCTCATCCCATCCACAAGCATCTTGTGCTCCAGCCTTCAACCACCTCTGCTGTGCTTAGACCTGTTTGTCAGTTTTGGGGGACTTTGCAAAGTCCCTCAGACCCCTCAGTATCAGTTAAAATATACTACTCTCCATTGGTGTGCTGCTGCCAATTATCCGTGAAGTCTGAATAATAAATTTCTTATGTAATTACCAGCCACACTTTTTCTCCCTCTCAGCAGATCCATATAACGGAGAACTTCCTTAAAGGCCAGGTAGAGAAAAGGGCACCTGGAAAACTCAGTTTCTTACCCTCAAACTGACTTTAAAGTGTTTCAGACAGTGAAGACCAAAACAGGCAAATCAAGGGAATGTGCCCATTGGCAACATCCAATCCTTAAAACTCCATCATAACTCACAGAAAATCCCACACAATATCTGTGGGCAGCACAAGTTGAACTCTAACCATTGCTGAAGTCATAGTATCCATTTAAACTGCCTCAGGCTAGAGCATCTAACTGGTCATGAGTGATTTCAATTGCTATCAAATGTGAATAACAAACAATCAAAGAAATACGTCTTCTCTGATATGACCTTTAATCACTGGGAAAAAAAAAAAAAAAAAAAAAAAAAGAGATGCTGACCTTGGTTAACACTGTTTTGCTGAATTTGATATGAGAGATCCCATTGATCATGGATTCAAACAACTGGGGACAGGCAGAGCCTTTATTTTCTTACCTTCATTTAGTACCCATAAAATTTAAGGTACGAACAAAACAGAGGAGAATATTATACAGGCTGCATCCATAATTTTCTGCTCCCTGCTGAATATGAAGCTCTTACATTTTTTTTGTATGAGATAAGAAAGAAATATTCATATAACCAGAGCTCCAGAAGAAATGCCAGTTAAGCTTCTATTTTAATGCATGTGCAGGAAGAAAGAGTTAAATTTCTGCAGGTTACTCTGCAAGTAACATTTTGTTGACCATTGCCTTTTCAATTTCTACAACCTAAATAAATAAAAAGTACAGGGTTTTTTGTTTTTTTTGGGTTTTTTTTGGTTTTTTTAATTAGGGGATTTAGTTTTAAGTCAGCCTTTAATCAGAAAGCTGTTTTAGTGTTCTGCATCCATACTGGCACTCTTCTACAACATACTGAAATTTATCAATTGCACGCCTTTTTTTTTAGCTTGTTAAAATTAACACCTTTCCCATGACAATTTCTTTATTCTTTTTTTATTAAGCTTGCTCCTTTCACAGCTCATCCTGCTCCCATCTAAGTTGTTCTTTCCTTTGCTCCTTGCCTTGCTGCCCAAAGAAATTAATTCTGTTATGCCCATGGTTTTGCATGTATAAAACATCAGATATCAGCAAGCATTTTCTGACCTTCTATTTCTTTCAAAAGTCTGTTCATTATTCTCTGGCTTCAAACAACCAGGTACTATTCATATTTCTTAGACTTCACTATCATCCATCTGATGCGTCAAATGTTTTAAGAGGTTTAGCCAACAAATGTACAGCAAGCTGAAATTTGCAGAAAAAAAAAAAATCTCTACAAACCATTACAGACTTGTACTGATCTCTCTCATGAGCCCCAAACATAGTCAAAGAGACTATGGTTATAGTTGTATTCTAAATTCAGTATTCCTGCTAACAGCCACAGCCCCCAAACTTAACTGCAGTGGAAGGGATATGTGGCTGCAGGGTCTGAAAAACAATAGTTGATTGCAAACTGTTGGGAATGACCTTAGCAACATCCTGACTCCTAAATCACGCTCTGAATTTGCTTCACAGAAAGCTTGTTAGTGAGTTAGGGTCCAGGTTGGGGTCACTTTGTGGATGTAACCTATGTTCTAGGTCCTGGAGGTGGCAAAGGAGAGGCACATAATGGCTTATGATTTTAAAAATAGCTAGAAAATCTTTTGTAATATGTTGGAAAGTGAACAGGGAGTTACTTGCAGCTTTGGGTACACAAGTCTCTTTGAAAGCCTACCCTCCTGCAGATATCTACTTCTGAAAACACCTCAGTGCTTTGGGTTTAGGAATTAACCTACATGGGGAACATAGTGACAGTATCATTTACTCAGCTGGGAGATATCTTCATTTACAACCCTGCCCTTGAGATTTTTGCCCCTATTGCAGTACATAACAAACTCATTAAATGAGGTGTCTGCGAGCCACTTGCTTTGTATTTAAAAGTAAGATCTATGCCTTGTTTCTACCACGTGATCAATCCAAGAGGGAGATGTTTTTCTTAAGAAATCAGAATGTACCATCATGAACACTGCGTGCCTTTATCTCAGAAAACACACTTTCACAGAGAAAGCAAAAAGGTTGCGGGTTTTCTTCTCCCCCTCTTCCTTTCCTTCCCTTTTTCTAGAGTCTTTAAAAAAAACCCCAAAAAATGCTTAAGTCTGGCCATTGTAAAAGAAGGTTGAGCACTAATCTGCATCCGCATAGTGCATACAGCAGTACCCAGGCTTGGCTCCAGAGCTTCTATTAAATCAAAATAAGCTGACATAAGCTGGACGATAAAATGACTGGGTTTGTGCTGTCATAGCTTTCAAACTGCTGTTGAGGTTGAGCTGTGATCAGACAAAAGTTAAAAAAAAAAAAAAGCAAAGAAAGTCTCCTAAAAAAACTCTCTGTCTGTGAATGAATACTATATTTCACTGGCAAACTTACGCCTTTCTTATATGCATTCATTCTGTGCACTTTATCTGCTTCCAGGATTTTTAAATTGTAAAGATGAAGACAAGTATGATACTGCTCTGAGCCATAGTTCCTTTGGGAGGATCTATCAGGCAAAGACATTGCTTTCTCAGCTTCTGCAGAAAATTCATTCCAAATATATATATATATAATCTTAAACAGATTTTCTTGCCTTTTTTTTTTTTTTTTTTTTAATGCATCTCCCTGTCTCCAAGTGCAGCTTCTGTTCTGGCTCAGATGTAGAGCCTTGGATCTGAAGAAGGGAGAATCATGATAGGACTTACCAGGTCATGGTGACTTCGAGTATGGCTTCCATTACAAATTAGTTGCTTTACCTTCATTTCTGTTCTTGTAGTCTCTTCCACAGACAGTTTTTCAACCATGTAGTTATCTGTGCAGGGCATTTGAATACTATATTTCCTTTGGTATGGTGTTGATTTACAGTCTGGTACCAATACAATATTTGGACAAAAAAAAAATTGTTTCACTAGCACCCCAAGTCTCCAACATGTGCCTTTCAGTTGCCACTGCAGATATAGCAATGTAGGAACCCTCAGAAAGCATTGGGATGAAACAATATTGGGGAAGAATTATTAGAATCATAGAATCATTTAGGTTGGAGAAGATTTTTAAGGCCATAGAGTGCAACCATTAACCCAACACTGCCAAGGCGACCCCTAAACAATGTCCCTAAGCACCACGTCTACATGTCTTTTAAGCACCTCCAGGGATGGGGACTCCAGCACTGCTCTGGGCAACTCCTTCCAATACCTGACAACCTTTGCAGCAAAGAAATTCTTCCTCACATCCAATCTCAACTGCCCTTGGTCCAACTTGAGGCCATTTCCTCTTGTCCTGTCACTTGTTCCTTGATTGAACAGACCCACCCCCACCTCTCTACACTCTCTTTTCAGGGAGTTGGAGGGAGCCAGAAGGTCACCCCTCAGCCTCCTTTTCTCTGTGCTAAACAGCCCCAGTTCCCTCAGCTGTTCCTCATCACACTTGTGCTCCAGATCCTTCCCCAGCTCTGGTGCCCTTCTCTGAACATTCTCCAGCACCTCCATGTCCTTCTTGGAGTGAGGGGCCCAAACCTGAACCTAGCACCTGAGGTGCAGCCTCACCAGTGATGATTACAGAGGGACGATCACTTCCCTAGTCCTGCTGGGCAAAGCTTCTATTTCTGATACAAGGCACAATGCTATTGGCCTTCTTGGCTAGATGGTAGGTTAAGAAATTAGAGAAATATGTTGACTGCAAAGTACATGACAGACAGACAACGTGAGCCTTGGACAAAGTAAATCCACGCTACAGCACAGGCTTCAGGCTGACTGATTAGAGAGTCAAGAGATTTGGAGATTCCAGTAGAGAAGTTGAACATGTCAGTGTGTGCCTTAACCACAGTAATGGTAAACTGCATGGCTGACTGTATTTGAAAGATTTTGACCAGTCAGTTAAGGGAAATTATTATTCTTCTCTTTCCAGCATTGTGAGACTGTATCTGCTGTACTTTGTGCAGCTTTATGCCCCGCCCCAGTAAAAGACGGATGAAGAAAAGGGAGAGAAGCACACAAAAGGATGAGGAAGCAAAGCGCGTTTAGCTTAGAAGGGAAAGTACTCTTAATTTAGATAAAGATTTCTTTATCTGAAAGAAGGAAGGTACAAGAATATAGAACACAGTAAAAGCACAAGAGACAATAGTAAAGTTGTGCAAGAAAAACTCTGATCAGGTACAAAAGAAAAGAAGGAAAAAAGAAAAAAAAAAAAAAAAAGGGAAAAAGTGTTTTCCCAGTGGGACTGGTTAAGTATCAGAACAGAGGTTCAAAGGTGTGGTTTGAATCTTCATCATTGGAGATTTTCAAGCCTCAGCTGGACAAAGACCTGAG
>NW_010326617.1:35063-48957 GCF_000700745.2 Antrostomus carolinensis | reverse complement strand
GGAGGTTGGACTACAGACCTCCTAAGGTCCCTCACAATATAATTTGTATATTATTGAGGTACATAGATTATACAAAGGTGCCAACCAAATGTGGGATCAAGTATGTGCAAATTAAGACCACAACAGTATAGAACAGGTTCTTTAGACTTTTAGTTAACTCAGACTGTTCTTGCTCATTGGCTTCAACACAAAGGTTGACTGAGATACAAGCCAGTGTCTACAGGTGGTAGTATTTGATTGTGCTGTTATTATTTAGCAGAAAGAAGGAGCTGATGGCATTGATTTAGGGTTTGTGATTCTAAGTAACTGACAAGCCAGGCAGAGTCTGTGGATGGGTGCTTTCTATTGTAGTCAAATCAAAACACATAGTATAGTTAAGGGGCCATGCAAACTGTTTTGGTTATTGTCATATCGTTACATAATTACTATTTCTGGCAAATATTACTTATATTTCAAAGCTTTTTTTTTTTTTTTTTTTTCTTTCCCCAAGCTTTCCATATGTCAGCTGCTATCAAAATACACTATTTAGAGTTAGTGGAAAGAAAATTAAAGTGATTATTATTCTAGTCTCTGATCTTTATAGGTTCAAAGGAAATCCCAGACACAGAAATCTGTGCTAAATGTCCACCTCTACCTACAACTCTAAGACCACTTTCCTGCCTCCAGATATTGTCTGAGTACTGAAGGACTGCAGCAAATTACAAACCCAAACCTTTCCCAGGCATTGTTTAAGTCATTCAAAATTCATCTAAAATAGAGAGCTCAAGGCTGGGATCAAGATTCTCCCATTTCATGTAAATGCTAAATATAGCAGTCTCTTTGGAGAGATAACAAGCTGTGCTATATTGTCAATATGCAGTGTTAAAAAAAAAAAAAAAGAAATCAAAAGGAGCAATTTATACTCTTATACAAAGTGTCACTGTGGGAATACCTCCTGGCTGATGATTCAGGACCTGTACCTGAAATGCCAAATTAAGTTCAGATCAGTCATCCCATAAAGGTTCCTGTACCTTATGATCATAGGATGGTTTAGTTCAGAAGGGACCTTTAAAGGTTATCCAGTCCAATGCTCCTGCCATGGGCAGAAACATCTGTCACTAGACTGGATTACTCAAAACCCTGTCCAGTCTGACCTTGAACATTTCCATGATGCGGCTTCCACAATTTCTCTGAGTAACTTGTCCCCATTGACTGTATAGACAGCATAAAAAAAGAACACCTTAAGGCCTAATCCAAGACAAAACTCATTTCATCTCTAATTCTTCTTGAACTAGCTTAAAAAAAAAAAAAAAAAAAAAAAAAGCATTATAGTTACCCTAACTCAAGGCTTTGCTTACATTTTCCTTGCACAAAGATTTCTATAATATAGTTCATGCAGTAAAGTAGCCTAAAAGCATCTCATCCCAAATCAACACTTACAGGACAAATTAACAACCCCATGGCAGCATCCCATGGACAGGTGTGAAATTTAGTTAATTTCAAGGAAAATGTACTGTTTTCATTACAATCATACAACAGCTGATAAATTATGTTTAAGAAAATACAGTATTATATGTGCCATGTATGACAGCATGTCCAAACAGCCTCTTTTGAAGGTGATAATACATTGTATAAATGATTAATCTGAGAAGTTACATGAGCACATAATCATGTATGGTTTTCAAAGTTTCATAAAAATGAAAAGGAACTGCTCCTAAATGGTTGTTTAAAGCCAATTTCAGGTCATAAGAAAGAAGGCATCCATCTAACACACTTCCATTTAATCTAAAACCAAGGTCCAGGGAACATGAACAAACACAAAAATGAGAAAGTGCTAAAATTATTGAAGTTTTAAATAAGAAAATACTTGTTACATTAGGAGAAAGGATATTATTCTGGAGTTCTCTTGACCTATTATGGAAAATGGTTTCTGAAAATTCAGGTTAGTGGTAGGTAGTCTAGTGGGTATAGTGCTAGGGAAAAGAAACCACTCACTGTAATTAGCAATATAAATGCAGATTTCAACAGGTAAGTGACAAGCAATTGCTGAAGTTAGATGTACTTTCAGTCTTAAATTCAGATAGTAATACGAGACAGCTACAGCATGTTTATGTGAAAAGCTACTCAAAAAGTTAAGATGCAGGTTAAAGCCTTCTTTGAGCATGTACACTTCAGTTTCAAATTCATTGATGGATACAAATGAAGAATGGTTTATGCCTACAATAGAATTACAGTTCCTGATCTCATGTGTTGGAAAAAGCATTAGTAACAACCTCATGCTAATAGATTGCAGAGAAAAAAAAGCAAAGCAAAAGATGATCTACTTCACTGAGAGACTTAGGGTTTAATACCAGGGGAAATTTATATTAGACAGGTTTACACTATGTAGTCAATAAAGTACTGAGTTTGCAAGATTATGCATATGCGAGCTCACAATGAAACTTTGGCCAACAAATCATTTGTAACTGAGTTTGTCACTAGCTTCCTATCCATTACCCTTTTCTTCCCTCTCTGCAGTAGCACTTTACACATTACATCTCCTCTTTTCTATAATAGATAACCCAGATTCCTCCAGTTTTCTTCAGAGTCAACATTTCTAGATTCCTTATCACTCTTACTGCTGTCTTCTTCAGATGATCCACACTAGAGTTGATTATTTCTACCCAAATATAGAATTTTGAATTTCTCTGATGAATCTCAACCAATTTTTTTCACACCATATCTCCAGTTTGTCAGGATCATTCTGAATTCTTATCCTGTCCTCCCATGTGCAGTTTCTCCCAGCTTGGTGCAGCTTGAAAGTCAATAAGTAAAGTTTCTATTCCATCATCTGTATTTTAATGAAAATATTTAATAACACCACACTAGGACATATCCCTGAAGAGCCTCACTTGATTTATGCTTCAATTTCTGTCTGTAACTCATTCTAAACACTCTTTGAAAACAGATCTTTAAACAGCTTTGCATCCCCCAATAGTAATTTTATATACACCAGGGATTCACAAGTTCAGTTTTTATTATCAGAGAATATTTATGTTGGAAGGGGTCTTTAAAGGTCATCTAGTCCAATCCCCCTGCAGTGAGCAGGGACATCTTCAACTGGATCAGGTTGCTCAGAGCATCCAACCTGACCTTGAACGTTTCCAGGGATGGGCCTTCTACCTCCTCTCTGGGCAACCCGTGCCAGTGTTTCACCAACCTCATTGTAAGAACTTTCTTCCTTATACCTAGTCTAAATGTCCCCTTTTTCAGTTTAAAATCATTATTTCTTGTCATGTTGCAACAGTCCCTACTATATTATTATTATTTACCCTGGGAACAAGCATGAGTCCTGGAAGACAGTACTATTAGAAATAATGATGGTGGATGGCACCAGTTCTAGTGGTGACCTGGGTCAGGCATGTTTAAGAGAAGGCTTTCTATGAAACATTGTTGCTTCTTCCCTCTACTACCTCCTTTAAATGAAAAAAAAATAAAAAAATAAAAAAATTCTGAGAATGAAGCATACAGTAGCCTTAGTTCAAATCTGGACAATGCAAATTATGTATATTTTGCTTCATATTCCTCTCTCAGAAAAGGAATTTACTATCTGTTACAGACGTTAACTGATTCAATTGTAGTTTTCCTTCCCAGAATGACCAACACAGAAAAGCATTAGGTCTTTAAGCCTTCTCCTCCCCTATCTGTAGATAGCATTTCCTCTTCTCCAAGTTGTGGACTAACAGCTTGATTCATTTTTTTTCCTATTACTAATAATGATCCTCTCTAGAAAGTTACCTTGTTACCACACCTAAAGACCATAAAATGTCTCTCCTTACACTTTCCCAGGTCTATACCCTTATGATCTGTCCTGAATCAACAAGATTAATTTCTTTCTTTCTTTTTTTTTTTAATAATACATATGAGCTTTTCTTTAGCTTCATTATTTAATTAATGTTAAATTAAAGTTAATCTCTTGTATACTTTCTGCCCTTCTGCTGCTTTAGGCAGTTTGTAGTTATGTTTGTAAGGTCAGTGCCAAGAACTGAAGTGGAGAAGTTTTCCAGTAATTATCAGGATGGCAAATTTTTCACGTTGTTCACTGAAAAAAAGTATTAATGAACTAGAAATTAACACTGTGGAATGCTCCTTTTTTACCTGAATAATTATTTTAATTCAATTGCATAGAGACTGAAAAAATATTTGAGAGGCAAGTGACTCTCAAGTTATTAATGTGGCTCACAAGTTTTTATTATGCCTCAAATTTAGGCATTTTTTTTCTCTGTTTTTCTTTTTTTTTTTAAAGGCTTTGAAACAATAGAGAACAGTTTTAAATTAGCTGATTCAACTAGTATTTGTTCTAGAAAAATTAACATATTACCAGTATTAATGATGTATGTTTATTTATACAGGCAACTACATAAGTTTCAACATAAAATGCCATCTGACCTCGTATTTTCTGTGGGCTAAAATACCTGATGTTCCTGTCAAATTCTACTTCTCTGCTTCTAAAATATATCTTTATCTGTGTAGGCTTTTATATTTACCCTTATCCTATTACACTGATCCAGCCAAATGGAGGTGTGTAAGTGGCCTCACATTAGAAACAATGCAAGAAGAAAAAAGTTGCTAATTCACTCAGCTTTTCTTAGATCTACAGATCTTCAATATAGTTACAGCTGACCTTGAAACTTTCTCTCAGATTTGTGGCCTAAGAGATAATGGCAGAAGTGCTGATAGACTAACTAGTGTTTTGGGATATGAATCTTTGTTGAGTTTACTCCCAGTAGCAGTATATCATCCTGTATCTGAAGTATTACTTATTCTGGTACTCTTACCTCTGTCAGCACTATGAGTAGTTATCTCCCTCCATATCATTAAGGGAGAAAAATCCTGTAGAGTGGCAGGAAACAATTTACACTTTGGAACAAGGAAAAAAAAAAAAAAAAGAAAATAAAAGGGAAAGATAACACAATTTGAGTGATAGCCATAAACTCTGTTGCAGTGAGAAAGGACTGTAGTCTCAAAGACTGATTGAAAACAAGTCTATTGTTACTTTACTAGAACAAGAGATTAAAAAAAAATCTTAAGATGTTCCAAGGGTGTATCTTTTTGAAAATTTCCAAATAACTCAAGAAGAATATTGATTACCTTATTCATTTTCTCAAAGACAGAAAATAAGGGGTAAAACTAATATTTTCAAGCTTCACTATATGAAATCAGTTTATGTTAGTGGCAGGCGATGTGTTCAATATCTTTCCAAATTATATAAGTTAATCTTTATATTTCTAAGTTTCAAATTCTCACAACAACAACAACAAAAAAGCACTGAAGCTCAGTTTAATTATTGGGACCAGATAATCCAAAGAGGCATAGCAATTTACATGCAGCCATGTTATCACTTCAACTGATATGCCATCTTTTATTGAAAAAAACCAAAACAATGCATAACACCTTTTTTGTATCCTAGGAATCAACTGCTTGCACCAGACCATCAAGTAACAATGCAAAATGTCACCCAGGTTCTGTTGGCAATTAACAAAAAAATAAAAATAAAGAAATAATTAGAAAACCTTAAAAGATTGTATAGCATTTCTGGGTGCTTATAAGGTACTGAACCATGAGTTGGATAATTTCTGCAGTTATGAAGTTCTTTGTTGTTTATGGCCATCCAGACTTTGATGTCTCTGGTAAGAAAATGATCACAGACATTCACTATTATCAATACCCACAGCAGTTCAGGGTAGGTATTTGTTATTTAAAAACCAGACACAGATCTCTGACACTCAGCAGACAGCACTGAGAGAAGCAACAGCTCTGCTATAGAAAAGTTAAAGCACTCTTTGTTTAGGTGTCTTCCATAAACATGCCAAGATCTGAATAACTGCTTGCATTGATTTCCAGTGACCCATATCTCCTGGAAGTGAAGGAAACTTCTACTCAAATGATCCTAAATAATCCCAAGGATCTTCTAAACAAAAGACTGATGATGCTATGAGACCCAAACAGAGATACAAAACTTCAAAATTAAGCCTGGAGCAAATTGCAGTTTTGTCCAAATGAATAGACTGTACAGTGAAAAATAAGCATCCAAAACTGAGAGTCCATCCAAATGTTAATTTTTCAGTAATGTGGTCATGTTACATCAAATTTAGGAATTGCATCATTACTGCTTTCTCAATATTTACAACTTGACTTAGCACTGCCTAATCCCTGCGCGTACCACACCAGCATGTGCCTAACAAAAAAACACCATTTCCTTCAGTTCACAGAGGTTCTACCTTTTCTCTTCTACTCGACACTTCAGGATACAATAATGACTATGGTCATATTCCACAATATTTCAGAGTATTAATCTATTCTGGTATGTTATGTCCAGTGCTTATTGAAGAAACAATACTGACACAAAACTTTTTAAAAAATGGACCAGGACATAGAAAATACACTGCAAGTTGCACATCAAGATGACCAGCAAGGACAATTTTAAAGCAGGCAATTTTCACATGACGCTAGGTAAGTCAAAGAAACATGCTTGTAATCAATAAACTTGTCTGACACACTGCCAAAGATATGTTTTGGACTTACAGAAGTTCCGAGAATGGTTTGTAAACATTTTGTTACCAAGGTTTGTTTTGAAAACCTAAAATGTAATCTAAATACAGTGAGAAAATAATATAAAATTAGGTTTCCAGTTATCGGGCACATCCCTTATTCTGGTGAGAGGGAAAGCACTCAGGGGTACTGCAAGGGAATGGATCTTGCTGATTAGATGCTTAGCCCAGTGTACATATCAAAGAGACTATGCAGCTATCTGGGAAATTACTACTCTCAGAATGTGCAGAGCAGAGAAGGTAGTGGTTAGCAACCATTAAATATGCTAATGGTGCCATGGGGCTAACTGGAAAAGGTGCCCACTAAATGAAAGTAGGCAAAGGTACATATAATGTTAGAATGATGATGGAGGGGATGAGGATGGAAAGTGAGGATCATACCAGCCTTCACACACTTGATAATATTGTAGTCAAAATATAATATATTCTCAATTTCATTTTCTTTAGGAAAAGAAATTTAGGAAAACTGAATTCTCTCCTATTCCTGCACATTCATTCTGTTCCAGCAGTCAAATAATTCTCCAAATATTTCAAAGCATAAATTTAAACTATACTATACCTTAACTCTTTGGATAAGACCACTGGAGGTAAAGCAGGTAATATCCTGCAATCACAGAATAACTGCTTTACCAGTGAACAGGCTGTTGAGTCAGAACCCAAGAGCTTCAAGTTTTACTTTTTGCTCTGCAGGGTAGCCTTAGGCAATTACTTTGCCTCTTTCCCCAACTCTGATTGACCACCTCTGCAAAGGAAAATTATCTGCTTTTAACAAGTGCTGCAAGAGATGCAGATATTCTTTAACTGTATAAGTCACGTAGACAGATAATGACACCAACTTCACTGATCAAAAAGAAATATTCAGAAAGAAATATTATTTTACCATCAAAAAACCCAATAACCTGGAAAAGACACCAACAAAGAGGCTTTCTTAATATGGAATCGAGATTACTCTTATTGTCTTCCAAGATTGTTGGAAGTAGCTAGTACACTTCCACCTAGGGAACACAAATCATATGGCAATGAAAACTTGACTCTGTGCTTACCGAGAAGCCCAAACACTTTGTGCTTGTAGATAACACACTTTTTGTGAAGAAGAGGGTCCATGATGATTATTGCTTCCCATTTAAATTTCCTTTCCCTTGAAAAAGGAGATGCTGTCTAGCTAAATCCTACTAGACAAGGTACCTGTCATAATGTGAGTCCCCAGCTTTCTCCTAGGATCACCCTCACATCTCTTTTGCAGTCCATTTCTATTATTCTATGCTGTGCTCTCCTGCCTACCACTGCACTTCAAAAAGTTATCACCCTTTACACTGTCAACAGCAATACTCAGGAAACAAATTCTGAGCCACCCAATATCGATAAGCACCTTCAATCACGCAGAAACAGTAGAGCACCAGGAGCTGTTGGCACAGCTGTCCTCATCTCACACATCGCTGTTTACCAGTCTCTCCACTTCCATTACAGCTACCTTGGACAAAGCAAAAGCAGTTCAGTGTCTGCAGGTAGACACCAGAAATTATCAGTAGTTTGCGCATTGAAAGAATCTGCACGGCATTAGTATTTATCATTTGGATATTTTCTTCTTTTTAAACATTTGAATGCCACTGCTGGTGTCCTGGAAAGGAAGATAAAGCAGAGAATAATCTGAACTCTACCTAATGAACTTGAATTAAAGAATAAAAGAACTAGTCTGTGGTGTACTATTTTAAATTAAAGTTTTTCATTTTTTTTCTGATAACTGCAATGGTATTAGAACAGCCTCTTTGTACTTAGAAAGTTGAATTCATAGTTATAATAAAAACTGTATTTTTATTGGCAAGCTAGAAAGAGAACAGAGTCTATAATATCATATTTGTGTGTTTCCACATTCACTGCTTATTTATTTCCCAAGAGCCTAGGACATTTTTACTTTCATCAGTAAAAAAAGCAGCAACTTCCCTTAATATCTTTCAGGTCATACAATGTTCATATTGAGGCCATCACCCGCTGTTTTTTTTTGATATGTGGTTGGTTTTTTTGAGGGTGAGTGGGGTGCGTGAAGAGGGAGAGGGAACAGTATTTGAGAAAGAATTGTATAACTGAGACTACATCCTCTAGCTGTCAGTCAGCAACTCCCAGGCAACAAATTCTGCATCCAAGACACTCAATTCTAAATGACGTGTTAATTACTGTGTTTCTTTTTGAAGAAGGAAAAAGAAAAGAAAAGAACAGCACAGTTATTCTAAGTTTCAGTAATTAAATATTGAACTGTAGTATGATTTAATGTATCCTATTCCTGTTTCCACCTGGTCACATGCTCCTTAAGAGATTTTATATAAAAACTGGTACATAATCATTAGCAATTTTTCTTCATCTGTCAAAAAACATACAAGTCTCTTTCACATCAAGAGTGATCTTTCTGTAGTTCTTTCTGTATATGCAGCCGACAATTGTCGCATTCTGGAGCTTAAAACAACATAAAGGTTTCACTGATTCACTCACTTATGTGTTCACATTAATATTTACTGCCAATTATTGTTGCCCATACAGAGCAAGTAAACAAACAGTGGGATTCGTTTGGATTTCTGAGTGGGGACAACATTTCACAGCAATATCTTAAAGCCTCAATGCATCCCATGAAGTTTTATCAGACTTGTGCCATATAGCATAAAGAAAATAAATGCCAAAGGCATTAAAAATATAGTCCCACACTGTTCTTTGAAAAACTGGCTCTATGATCACATTATAGCAGAGAATGTAACTTTGTACTTCAAATATTTTTAGTTTCCGTCTGTGTGCATGAGTGCATTGATAAGATAGTGAAACATAAATATAAGATATAACTGAACAGCTTTCCTGTATGTGCAGCTATGCAAGTTGAAAAGATCAAAATCAGCAGCAGGAGTAAGGCAGCCAAAAATCACAGTTTATGAAGGTCTTATGGGAAGATTATTGCATTACCTCCAGTACAGAAGAGATACAGATCTGATTTAAACTGATTCCAAATCCATTTGGACTTCAGAATAGTTTGGAATGATCTGTTTTTCTCCATTTTGCTGTGAGAGCTCATCTTTAAACACATATCATAAATAATGGGGTTTCAAAGAAGCATAAAATACCAACCAGTCCACTGTCATTTCTGTGGGCTGAATCAGCCCCAGCTCAGTTTTGATTAGAGCCACCTGCCATGGAAAACGTGCAGTGATGTAAATTGGGTGGCATCCTCCAGCTGGTCCCTGTAGCACCTGACTGTCAGGGACCACATGGGGAAGCCTGCGCCATAACATGTCCTACCTGTGACTGACAACTTTGGATCATGGCCATGCTTTTAAACACAGAATGCATAATCTGACATGAGATGCTGTGTGGTGATGGAGTAGACTCAACAGGACCTGGATATTTATAGGAGATGATAGTAATCAAAGATATAGCTGGTCACTTATAGCAAGTGCAAGGAAAGTTAAATAAGTTAACTCAATTTTAAGAAGAACAAACAGAAAACCACAACACGTCAAGATCTTAAACTGAAACATCTTGAAGCATATATATTAGCCAGTATTTCCTGCCAAATTCAATGAAGTTTAATTACTAGCTTTCACCCGATTAGCTTTCTCTTTCATATCTAATTTTTCCTCACTTCACTTCCCAAATCCTGCAATAGAGATCGATCAAGTGGTTAATGGATGACATGCTTTCAGCTAGAGGAAGCTATGTCAGTTATGTGTTAGTGATCCTCATACAGATTTCAACTACCAGCTCACCTTAGGAACACTTCAAGAGTAAAGTTCACTTGCATTAAGTTTATTACTGTAAGATTGACTGCTGAGCTGAACACATTTCTGCAGCAGAAAAGCAAGTGATCAAAACAGAACAATGATTTTTCCTCACTTCTTAAGAAACACTGCAGTCTGCTAAAACCATTCCTGATGAAGTACTTCTCATCCTGAGAGTTTCACAAATAGCAGATTTTATTCTCTACACTCACAAGTGGCAAGGTGGTTAGTTTTCAGGTTTCATCTTTCCAGCAAAGTAGTTTTCCCTAGTGATTCAACACTTTATCATTTCGTTTTCTCTCTAAACATTAAAAAGGGGGAAACAATGCACACAGACACACAAATTTCTGGAGAAAACATGGAGAAGAAAAGGGTTAGATGCTTTCTGTTGTGCCAAGGAAATTATTATACTAACTGGTTGCTTTATTTAGATGCAGTGCAAACAGCTTGCAGTCTGTCCATTAGAACTGTCTTGCTCTTAATTACATTGAGTTTTGAAAGCTTTGATTAATTAGAGAATCATAGAATCATAGTGGTTGGGAAAGACCTTTAAGATCATCAAGTCCAACCATAAACGTAACACTACCAATTCTACCTCTAAACCATATCCCTCATCTGCCCGTGTTTTAAATACCACCAGGGAAAGTGACTCCACCATCTTCCTTGGCAGCCTGTTACAATGCTTAACTACCCTTTTGGTGAAGAAGTTTATCCTAATATCCAACCTTACGACAGAGAGCAAAGGTTTTGAGCAGAGAGATGACCATGTCAAACAACAGCTACTGATTCTGACCAGTTTAAGTTAGTGTTCATAAGATTTTAAGTCCCATAATAAGGGGACAAAGCTGAAACTAGCAGGACTGTAGATGCTAAGGAACATTTATATTGATCAAAGAAGTCCACGACTGCAGAAGAACAGCAATCTTTATATTTATTTATTTATTTGAATTGGCAGAACTGAATGAAAAGAAGGAGACAAAATTTAGATTTTTTTGGTTCAGTTATGGGAATGAAAAATAAATGAGATTAAATACATATATTTAATGTAAAGATGGAATTTTTCTCCCTCATTGAATAAAAAAAAAATTGTTTAACTTCTTTTCCAATTTTGGAAAATTCAGTCATCATGTGGCAATTGCTTTGGTCCCTATACTGCACTGCAAGCATTTGAGAGCCAATGTAAACTGTACAGCCAGTCAGCTGTTTTGCATCTTTCTACCTCATTTCCATCAAAACCCTCAGTGTCTTTCAGAGGTTGGTGCTAGTACTTTCTGATATCTATGGCACTATTATAAAAAATGATATGCTTTCCTGAGTTGCATAAGAAAAAAATTTGCATTCAATTCCCCAAATAGCCATAGAAGGTTTACATGTCCTTGAAAGAACTATTTAAAGTAGGATTCATTGAAACCTAACTGATAGTCAAGCTTTTCTATGGCTTTAGGAAGCTAACAGAGGAAAATTGAATTGCCCTCTCTGCAAGTGCTGGTGTCTCTCCAGGAACTATAGATGGAAGCTAGATGACAAGGTTAGACTAGATGCATAAAGTTACAGGACCTATGTCTCTCTGCCTCATTTTCCACACCTTTAATTTGATAATGGCAGTAATTCCCAGTGCTCCTATATGAGGGCATATTCATTAACATTTCAAGTCCTGCTACTAATGACAAGTACAGGTGAAAGATTTAGGAGGGTGGCACCCTGGCTTCTTGACTGATTTTACAGTGCTGATATTTATGGCTTCTTAAATCTTACTGTTGCAGCCATTCCCATCTTCTCTGCGTCTAGTGGGTTTGGTTTTTTTTTTCAACCTCTTGATAATGTCTGGTGTTGTTTTTCTCCTTTGCCTATATATCCTCTTTTGATGTCACTACAGTGATTGCGTTCTATTTAAATGCTCCCTAGAAACATGTATCCTCATATTTTTTTTTACCTGAGAGTCAGATATCAGTATTTTTTATTATATTTAGTTTTAGCATTAGTAGTTGAATTGTAAACTGTAACCTGCACTACTAGTTTCAAGACTGAAACATAAGTTTATTTAAACTAGCTTTATATGACTTTTTTTCTTTGCCACCTATACTGTTACCACATCAACCTTCAGACAAAAGCTCAGTGGGTATAGATTATAGTACTGTTAGCTCAGGCTTCCAAATCTCTCTGCTTGCATTTCAAACTCTGATTAAATCTGAACTACACCTCAACTTTTAAACTGCTAGTAGGAAACAGGTCAACTGGGGAAGAAAACAGCATCTCAGAAGAGCATACATCAGCAGCTTTTTGGGTCAGGCAATATAACACAAGAGACACAGAGAAAATTCAGGAGTCAGATCATGATGTATGGCTTTCCTTACTGCCTTCAAAATGGGGCTCTGTCACAAGCAGTACAGTGATATATTGATGCTGCATCTTCCTCACCTACCATACCAACTCCCCTCTCCAGATCTAACATGACTTGGTACAAAACTGAGCCTACACTTTTTCTAGACTAGTCTCTGGTCACTAAGATGTCCTGTTATTTTAGGGAAAGTTTACCATTAAGAGTTCAAGTTGAGAAATTCAGCTGCTTGCCCTCACTGGATTTTAGGGTCATGCAGTCATGGGAAAAATGAAGCATAAGTGGTGTCTTCTAGGGAACCATACCTTCAAGACCTTGTAACATGTTGCCTTCAGAGAAGGCATCCAAACTGCATATTTTCTACCTGTACTGGGGCAACAAACATTAGAGGAGCACATAACCCTACATGTTCTTCAACGACTGCACCTCAGACACTAATTACAGAGAAGTAAAGGGCTCATAGCAGTGTCAGTGTGGGTAATTAAACTGAGAAGCATTAAGAAAAAAAAAACAAAAAACTCTCTGACAACCATCAGCTGAAAAATCATATACTCTACTTCAAGTCATAGTGACACACATAGCTTTCCAATTTGACATTTAGCATCAAACAGAATACCTGATTTCATATATACTTTCTGCATACAGAAACACCTGTACAGAGAGCCAGCCACAGGGGAGCACACATAGCCAACCAGTTAGCAGAAGCAACTTGAACATATGCAAGGACATCTAAGTGAAAGGAGAGCTCAAACTTCACTGCAATTAGACCTTCCCCTCACTGCACAGGATTTTATTTCTGACAATAAAGCTATGAACATCTTCTGACAATTAAAAAGTCCAGCATTTCATTTACAGTCCTAGTTATAGAAAAGAATTTTATAGTATAACTATAAGCATCAAATATCATTTTAACAAGTAGTTCAATGAAAAACAGAACTATTAAATCTTAATTATTTATATCTTTGATTTAACAGGTAAATAACAGAACCTACCTGCCTTCTGTCTTTCCTTGCATAGTCCTTTCTCAGCATAACATCCATCAATTTGCCTTCTCTTCCCCCTTCCTTTTACTAGGGGACAGAATGGGCTATTTACAGGCCTGCCCATACTGATTACTTGAGTAACTATTTTCCCCTGGCGACCCCATGGGTGTTACATACTGCAGCTATGTGCAATAGATTGCACCTGTTGTAATAAATAAGCCAACTTTCCATCCTTTTCACAAATTTGTA